>NC_142806.1:3500611-3594186 GCF_049724085.1 Artemia sp. Qi Xiang Cuo
TTCATTTTGAATTTCTTTCGTTGAAATGCAAGAGTTGGAATATTTCAGTAGTGTTTGGTGTTGGTTTACCTTGTCAAAGTTACATTTTCTTGATTTTTCAAAGTTCATTTTGAATTTCTTTCGTTGAAATGCAAGATTTGGAATATTTCAGTATTGTTTGGTTGTGGTTTACCTTGTCACAGTTACATTTTCTTGATTTTTCAAAGTTCATTTTGAATTTCTTTCGTTGAAATGCAAGAGTTGGAATATTTCACTAGTGTTTGGTTATAGTCTACCTTGTCACAGTTACACTTTCTTTATTTTTCAAAATTCATTCTGAATTTCTTTCGTTGAAATCTAAGAGTTGGAATATTTCAGAAGTGTTTGGTTTTGGTTTACAATGTCACAGTTACATTTTCTATATTTTTAAAAGTTAATTTTGAATATCTTTCGTTGAAATTCGAGAGTTGGAATATTTCAGTAGTGTTTGGTTGTGGTCTACCTTGTCACAGCTAAATTTTTTTCAATTTAGAAAGTTATTTTGAAATTATCTCGTCGAAATTCAAGAGTTGAAATATTTCGCTATTTATTGGGTATGGTTTAACATTTCTCAGATAAATTTTATTTATTTTTAATAGTTCTTTTGTAATTTCTTTTGTTGAAATGCAAGAGTTGGAATATTTAAGTAGTGTTTGGGTGTGGTTTACCTTGTCACATTTACATTTTCATTATTTTTCACAGTTCATTTTGAATTTCTTTTGTTTAAATTCAAGAGTTGGAATATTTCAGTAGTGTTTGGTTGTGGTTTACATTTTCAAAGTTACATTTTCTTGATTTTTCAAAGTTGATTTTGAATTTCTTTCGTTGAAATGCAAGAGTTGGACTATTTCAGTAGTGTTTGGCTGTGGTTTACCTTGTCACAGTTACATTTTCTTGATTTTTCAAAGTTCATTTTGAATTTCTTTCGTTGAAATGCAAGAGTAAGAATATTTCAGTAGTGTATGGTTGTGGTTTAACTTGTCACAGTTACATTTTCTTGATTTTTCAAAGTTCATTTGAATTTCGTTCGTTGAGATGCAAGAGTTGGAATATTTCAATCGTGTTTTTATGTGGTCTAGCATGTCAAACTTACATTTTCTTGAATTTTGAAGGTTTATTTGAATTAAATTCACTGTATTTAAAGAGTTGGAATATTTAAGTAGTGTTTGGTCGTGGTTTACCTTGTAACAGTTAAATTATATTTATTTTTAAAATTTCATTTTTAAATTCAATAGTCTTAATTAAATATTTGTAATAATAAATTTTATTATTTAAGTTTTTAACAGATTATAATATAAATATTAAATTTAATTAAAATTTAAATTTGAATTTATTTCGTTGAAATGAAAGAGTTGGAATATTTCAGAAGTGTTTGGTTGTGGTTTACCTTGTCACAGTTACATTTTCTTGATTTTTCAAAGTTCATTTGAATTTATTTATTTTAAATTCAAGAGTTGGAATATATCAGTAGTGTTTGGCTGTGGTTTAACTTGGCACACTTACATTTTCTTGATTTTTCAATGTTCGTTTTGAATTTCTTTCATTGAAATAGGTTTGGTCGTGCTTTACCTTGAAACAGTTAAATTTCTTGATTTTGGTTAGGTTAGGTTAGGTTAGGCTAGATCAAGTTAGATTAGGTTAAGTTAGGTTAGGTGAGGTTAGCCTACATACGCGCGCGTATGTAGGCTAACCTAACCTAACCTAATTTAACCTAATCTAACTTGATCTAGCCTAACCTAACCTAACCTAACAAAAATCAAGAAATTTAACTGTGTCAAGGTAAAGCACGACCAAACATATTTCAATGAAAGAAATTCAAAATGAACATTGAAAAATCAAATAAATGTAGCTGTGCCGATTTAAACCACAGCCAAACTCTCCTGATATATTCCGACTCTTTCATTTCAACTAAATAAATTAAAATGAAATTTGAAAAATAAAGAAAATGTAACGGTGACAAGGTAAGCCACAACCAAACACTTGTGAAATATTCAAACTCTTGCATTTCAACGAAAGAAATTAAAAATGAACTTTGAAAAATCAATAAAATGTAACTGTGACAAGGTAAACCACACCCTACCACTCCTAACATATTCCAACTCTTGCATTTCAACGAAAGAAATTCAAAATGAACTTTGCAAAATCAAGAATATGTAACTGTGACAAGGTAAACCACAACAAAACACTACTGAAATATTCCAACTCTTGCATTTCAACTAAAGAAATTCAAAATTAACTTTGAAAAATCAAGAAAATGTAACTGTGACAAGGTAAACCAGAACCCAACACTACTGAAATATTACAACTCTATCAGTTAAATGACAGAAATATAAAATGAACTTTTAAAAATCAAGAAAATGTAACTGTGACAAGGTAAACCACAACCAAACACTACATAAATATTCCAACTCTTGCATTTCAACGAAAGAAATTCAAAATGAACTTTGAAAAATCAATAAAATGTAACTGACAAGTTAAACCACAACCAAACACTACTGAAATATTCCAACTCTTTCATTTCAACGAAATAAATTAAAAAAAACTTTGAAAAATCAAGAAAATGTAACTGTGACAAGGTAAACCACAAGCAAACACTACTGAAATATTCCAACTCTTGCATTTCAATGAAAGAAATTCAAAATGAACTTTGAAAAATCAAGAAAATGTAACTGTGACAAGGTAAACCACAACCAAACACTACTGAAATATTCCAACTCTTGCATTTCAACGAAAGAAATTCAAAATGAACTTTGAAAAATCAAGAAAATGTAACTGTGACAAGTTAAACCACAACCAATCACTACTGAAATTTTCCAACTCCTTCATTTAAAGGAAAGAAACTAAAAATGAACTTCTAAATATCAAGACAATGTTACTTTGACGAGGTACACCACAACCAAACACTACTGAAATTTTTCAATTGTTGTAATTCAACTAAAGAAATTAGAATTGAACTTTGAACAATTATAAAAATGTAACTGTGACACGGAAAACCAAAAAACAGCACTACCGAAATATTTCAACTCTTGCATTTCGACGAAAGAAATTCAAAAGAACTTTGAAAATTCAAGAAAATGTAACTGTGACAAGGTAAACCA
Source organism: Artemia sp. Qi Xiang Cuo (assembly GCF_049724085.1). Lineage (NCBI taxonomy): Eukaryota > Metazoa > Arthropoda > Branchiopoda > Anostraca > Artemiidae > Artemia > Artemia sp. Qi Xiang Cuo. The sequence continues at coordinate 3,503,728 of NC_142806.1, forward strand.
CAACCAAACACTACTGAAATATTCCAATTCTTGAATTTCAACGAAAGAAATTCAAAATGAACTTTGAAAAATCAAGAAAATGTAACTTTGACAAGGTAAACCAAAACCAAACACTAGTGAAATATTCCAACTCTTACATTTCAACGAAAGAAATTCAAAATGAATTTTGAAAAATCAAGTAAATGTAACTGGGACAAGGAAGACCATAACCAAACACTGCTTCGATATTCCAAATCTTGCATTTCAACGAACGAAATTCAAGGTGAACTTGGAAAAATGAAGAAATTGAAACAGTGACAAGGTAAACCACAACCAAACACAACTGAAATATTGCAACTCATTCATTTCAGCGAAAGGAATTCAAAATTAACTTTGAAAAATCAAGAAATTGTAACTGTGACATGGTAAACCACAACCAAACACTACTAAAATAGTCCAAATCTTGCATTTCAACGAAAGAAATTCAAAATGAACTTTGAAAAATCAAGAAAATGTCACTGTGTCAAGGTAAACCACAACCAAACACTACTGAAATATTCCAACTCTTTCATTTCAACGAAAGAAATTCAAAATGAACTTTGAAAAATCAAGAAAATGTAACTGTGACAAGGTACACCACAATCAAACACTACTGAAATATTCCAACTCTTGCATTTCCACGAAAGAAATTCAAAACGAACTTTGAAAAATCAAGAAAATGTAACTGTGACAAGGTAAACCACAACCAAACACTACTGAAATATTCCAACTCTTGCATTTCAACGAAAGAAATTCAAAATGAACTTTGAAAAATCAAGCAAATGTAACTGTGACAAGGTAAACCACAACCAAACACTACTGAAATATTCCAACTCTTGCATTTCAACCAAAGAAATTCAAAATGAACTTTGAAAAATCAAGAAAATGTAACTTTGACAAGATAAACCACAACCAAACACTACTGAAATATTCCAAATCTTGCAATTCCACGAAAGAAATTCAAAATGAACTTTGAAAAATCAATAGAATGTAACTTTGACGAGTTATATCAAAAACAAACACAATTGAAATATTCTAAATCTTGCTTTTCAACGAAATAAATCCAAAATGAACTTTGAAAAATCAAGAAAATGTAACTGTGACAAGGTAAAGCACAACAGAACACTACTGAAATATTCCAAATCATGCATTTCAGCGAAAGAAATTCAAAATGAACTTTGAAAAATCAAGAAAATGTAACTGTGACAAGTTAAACCACAAACAAAAAATACTGAAATATTCCAACTCTTGCATTTCAACGAAAGAAATTCAAAATAAACTTTGAAAAATCAGGAAAATGTAACTGTGACAATGTAAACCACGACCATACACTACTGAAATATTCCAACTCTTGCATTTCAATGAAAGAAATCCAAAATGAACTTTGAAAAATCAAGAAAATGTAACTTTTAAAAGTTAAACCAAAACGAAACACTCCTAACAACTTCTAACTCTTGCATTTCAACGAAAGAAATTCAAAATGAACTTTGAAAAATCAAGAAAATGTAACTTTGACAAGATAAACCACAACCAAACACTAATTAAATATTCCAAATAATTAATTTAATATAACTTAATTCAAAATTAACATTGAATAATAAAGAAAATTTAAATTTTACAAGGTAAACCAAAAACAAAAACTACTTAAATATTAAAACTCTTGCATTTAAACGAAATAAATTCAAAATGAACTTTGAAAAATCAAGAAAATGTAACTGTGACAGGGTGAACCACATCCAAACACTACTGAAATATTCCAACTCTTGCATTTCAACGAAAAAAATTCAAAATGAACTTTGAAAAATCAAGAAAATGTCACTGTGAAAAGGTAAACCACAACCAAACACTACTGAAATATTCCAACTTTTGCATTTCAACGAAAGAAATTCAAAATGAACTTTGAAAAATCAAGAAAATGTAACTGTGACAAGGTAAACCACAACCAAACACTACCGAAAAATTCCAACTCTTGCAGTTCAAATATATAAATTCAAAATGAACTTTGAAAAATCAAGAAAATGTAACTGTGACATGGTAAACCACAACCAAACACTACTGAAATATTCCAACTCTTGCATTTCAACGGAAGAAATTCAGAATGAACTTTGTAAAATCATGAAAATGTAACTGTGACAAGGTAAACCACAGTCAAACACTACTGAAATATTCCAACTCTTGCATTTCAACGAAAGAAATAAAAAATCAACTTTGAAAAATCAAGAAAATGTAACTGTGACAAGGTAAACCAAAACCAAACACTACTGAAATATTCCAACTCTTGCATTTCAACGAAAGAAATTCGAAATGAACTTTTAAAAATCAAGAAAATGTCACAGTGACAATTTAAACCACGTCAAAACACTACTGAAATATTCCAACTCTTGCATCTCAACGAAAGAAATTTAAAATGAAGTTTGAAAAATCAAGAAAATGTAACTGTGACAAGGAAAACCACAACAAAACACTACTGAAATATTCCAACTCTTGCATTTAAAAGAAAGAAATTCAAAATGAACTTTAAAAAATCAAGAAAATGTAACTGTGACAAGGTAAACCACATCAAAACACTACTGAAATATTCCAACTCTTGCATCTCAACGAAAGAATTTCAAAATGAACTTTTAAAAATCAAGAAAATGTAGCTGTAACAAGGTAAACCACAGCCAAACACTACTGAAATATTCCAACTCTTGCATTTCAACCAAAGAAATTCAAAATGAACTTTGAAAAATAAAGAGAATGTAACTGTGACAAGTTAAACCACGTCAAAACACTACTGAAATATTCCAACTCTTGCATTTCAACGACATAAATTCAAAATGAACTTTGAAAATCAAGAAAATGTAACTGTGACAAGTTAAAACACAACCCAACAATAATGAAAGATTCCAACTCTTTAAATTCAACGAAAAAAATTCAAAATGAAGTTTGAAAAATCATGAAGATTAAACAGTTACACGGTCTATCACGCACCAACACAAGTGAACAATTAAAAATCTTGCATTGCTACTAAAGAAATTCACAATTACATTTGAAAAATCAATAAAAGGTAAATGCGAAAATTTAAAACACAAAAAAAGACTACTGAAATATTACAACTCTATAATTTAAACGACATAAATTCAAAATGAGCTTTGAAAAAATCAATAGAATGTAACTGTGACATTTTAAACCACACCAAAACACAATTGAAATATTCCAACTCTTGCATTTCAACGAAAGAAATTCAAATGAACTTTGAAAGATAAAGAAAATGTAACTGTGACAAGGTAAACCACAACCAAACACTACTGAAATATTCCAGCTCTTGCATTTCAACGAAAGAAATTAAAAATGAACTTTGAAAAAATCAAGAAAATGTAACTGTGACAAGGTATACCACAATCAAACCATAATTAAATATTCAAACTCTTTCATTTAAAAGAAATAAATTATAAATGAACATTTGAAAATAAATAAAATGTAAATTTTAAGATTTAAACCACGAACAAACACTACTTAAATATTCCAAATCTTGCATTTCAACTATAGAAATTCAAAATGAACTTTGAAAGATCAAGAAAATGTAACTGTGACAAGGTAAACCACAGCCAAAAACTACTGAAATATTCCAACTCTTGCATTTCAACGAAAGAAGTTCAAAATGAACTTTGAAAAATCAAGAAAATGTAACTTTGACAAGGTAATCCACAACCAAACACTAGTGAAATAGTCCAACTATTTCATTTCAAAGAATGAAAAAAAATATTAACATTTAAATATCAATAAACTTTAATTGTGACACATTAAAAAAAAAACTAGCGATTCTTACAAAGACCTACAATTGCATTTCATCGAAAGAAATTCCAAATGAAGTTTGCAAATTATATAGAAATTAGCATTAACAAGTTAAACTCTGTAAAAGAACAAATGACACAGTAACAAAAATTCATCTAAACTACAGACATTAGAATATAAAATTGAAATATCAATAGAATTTATCTCTAGCATTGTACAACATGACAAAACACTAATGAAATATTCCAACTCTTGCATTTCAACGAAAAAAATTCAAAATGAACTTTGAAAAATCAAGAAAATGTAACTGTGACAAGGTAAACCACAACCAAACACTACTGAAATATTCCAACTCTTGCATTTCAACGAAAGAAATTCAAAATTAACTTTGAAAAATCAAGAAAATGTAACTGTAACAAGGTAAACCACAACCAAACAATACTGAAATATTCCATCTCGATTATTACAATTACAGAGCTTAAAACTTAATATTGAATAATCTATAGTCTGTTAATGTTTAAAGTAAATCCCCAACGAAACACTCTTAAAATATCTAAACCATTGAATCTAAAATAAAGAAATAAAAATATAATATGAAAAAGAAAATATTTTAAATGTGACAATTAAAAACACAACCAAACACAAATGAAATATTCCAACTTGTCTTAGTCGATTACGTCATTCTATATCCCATAAATGAATTCCCGTCATGACCTTCTGATAGGGTTCTACCGATTATGTAATCAATATCTCAGAAATCCATTTGTCCTAGTTGATTACGTCATTCTATGTCCATAAATGGATACCCGTTATGACCTACTGATAGGGTTCTACCGATTATGTAATCAATTTCTCAGAAATCCAATTGTTTTAGTCGACTACGTCATTCTATGCCCATAAATGAATTCCCGTCATGACCTTCTGATAGGGTTCTACAGATTATGTAATCAATTTCTCAGAAATCCATTTGTCCTAGTTGATTACGTCATTCTATGCCAATAAATGGATCCCCGTCATGACCTTCTGATAGGGTTCTACCGATTATGTAATCAATTTCTCAGAAATCCAATTGTCCTAGTTGATTACGTCATTCTATGCCCATAAATGGATTCCCGTCACGAGCTTCTTATAGGGTTCTACCGATTATGTAATCAATTTCTCGGGAATTCTCTCCCTTCGATTACGCAATCAATATATCTCTTCCCCACCTTCCCCTTAGAAACATCAAATTAATTCCCCTTTCGTGAATCAATAATTCCCCTTAGAAACAACAAATTCATTCCCATTTCGTGACATATCAATCAATCTTGACATCACCTGTCAGACATTATTAAACTTCGCCTGGAAACAATTTGATTAATGATTGACAGTACCTGTCAGACATTATTAAACTTTGCCCGGAAACAATTTGATTAATGACTGACAGCACAGGTGTTCCAAATTCCCAATCGCTTTAATTAACCACGTGTAAAGGTAAAGGTAAAAGGTAAAGGATGCGGCACTAGACCCTTAAGGTCCAAACCGGCGGTGCTGATCTCCGTTTCTTGGCCCTTCAGCCAGGAAGTGCAATGAGGGGCTGGGGGACAGCCAACCTATGCTGTCGCAAACCCTTCCTGTTTACCTTCCCTAGATTTCTCCAGGTACCCATTTAGAACTGGGTTGACTCTGGCTAAGCTTACAGGGTCACACCACAGACCCGCGTCCCAAACTAAGAAACTGACCACATCAGGGATCGAACCCGAATTCACGGATTCTCAGCCCAGCGCGCGTCCACTTAGCCAGAACGGCTTCGTGTTAACCCCTTGTTCTCCCTAATGACTCTATGCACATGGCCAAAACAACAACAACAACAATATCGACCTTGGAAATTTAGGTCATTGACCCCATTAACCACGTGTTCTCCCTAGGGAGGCTATGCCCATATAAGGAGCCCTGTCACGATCTATAGGGTTAACCACGTGTTCTCCCTATGGAGGCTATGCCCATCTAAGGAGCCCTGTCACGATCAATAGGGTTAACCACGTGTTCTCCCTAATGACTCTATGCACATGGCCAAAACAACAACAACAACAAATAAATCGACCTTGACATTCGCTGAGAGCGTGCACTTACAACAACAACAACAACATCAACACCTTTGGAAATTTAGGTCATTGACCCCATTAACCACGTGTTCTCCCTATGGAGGCTATGCCCATATAAGGAGCCCTGTCTCGATCTATAGGGTTAACCACGTGTTCTCCCTAGGGAGGCTATGCCCATATAAGGAGCCCTGTCACGATCAATAGGGTTAACCACGTGTTCTCCCTAATGACTCTATGCACATGGTCAAAACAACAACAACAACAAATAAATCGACCTTGACATTCGCTGAGAGCGTGCACTTACAACAACAACAACAACATCAACACCTTTGGAAATTTAGGTCATTGAACCCATTAACCATGTTTTCTCCCTATGGAGGCTATGCCCATATAAGGAGCCCTGTCTCGATCAATAGGGTTAACCTCGTGTTCTCCCTAGTGAGGCTATGCCCATCTAAGGAGCCCTGACACGATCAATAGGGTTAACCACGTGTTCTCCCTAATGACTCTATGAACATGGCCAAAACAACAACAACAACAAATAAATCGACCTTGACATTCGCTGAGAGCGTGCACTTACAACAACACCAACATCAACACCTTTGGAAATTTAGGTCATTGACCCCATTAACCGCGTGTTCTCCCTAGGGAGGCTATGCCCATATAAGGAGCCCTGTTCGGAGTAGCACCCCCCTTTCTACTCATGTCATTGCTTGCGTTCACACACACAAAAAAGAAATAAAGGCCATATTCTGGAACATTTCGTGTCCAGATTTTGCCGTTAAACCGGGTCATGCTAAACATTTAGAATAGAAGAATTGCATAAATGGATACCAGCAAGCAAGAATGTGGCCTCTATTCTTTTTTCTATCTCTCTGCATACTACGTTTTGAATTTCCAAAACCGAAGTAGTCGTTATTACCGACTTGGCAGCAAAGGGTGGATACGGATTTTTTTTTTTGGGGGGGGGGGCATCAACAAAACTTGAGCTCACAATTTGGTATTTTCGCCCAGCCAACCCAGTATTTACTTCAATTTTCAACCTACTAGGGGAAATACACTCTAGTTGACAACATTGAGTATTATTATTTTTACCCAGGTAGAAGCATCTAGATTTTCATAAAGAAAACAATTTCACGAAGAGCCTGAGGTTTTACCTATGCTGTCTCGGGCCATCGACGAGTATACATATTTATTATTTTTTTTTGCTCCCTAGCTTTTGGCAAAAGCAAAAAGACATGCATTTTACAATTACAATTTGCTTCCATGTCCCTCCCCCATAACAAAATCTAGTGGCATTTTATCCATATAATTTTCGTGTGTTCTATAGTTTGTCTTTTTTGGGGAGGGGACGAATTATCCCCCCCCCCATCACCCTTCTATAGACTAATTTAGGCCATTCAGTTTTTGGATTATGTTCCTTGGGTTCCTCTAATTGAAGAAAACCTAAAACCGTGGCTCATAGATATGGTTCTAAGTAAATGTATGTCAATACTCGCTAATTAACTAGCCCTATCATCAGCTCTACTCAGTTCTGACAGGACTGTGATGGTTTCGACCTATTGAGCTATGGTTTGGCTACTGAAATGTAAAAAATAAGTAGGCCTAAACTGGGAGAAAAATTCGGCATAATTACGCCGAATAGGCTAATTTGGGCCATTCAGTGTTCGTGCCTACATTTACTTACATTTACTACATTTACTTCAGTGTTTGGGCCATTCAGTGTTCGGTTTCTCTAATTCAAGAAAACCTCTGCTGCATGTGCATAAGCTTACTGAGGTGAAATGTCAAGAAAGTAAATTAATACATATCTGACATCCCAAACATTTTGAGACTTAATAGATTCAAGATATAATTAACAATTGCCTGTCTATCTGTCAGACTTATTGTTGAATACATTAATGCTCAGGTGTGATATAGCATCATAAGGCTTACTTGAATGGTATGACTTTCATTACCTTCGGAAAATCTGGGTCAGGATCAGTTTCTAAATAAATAACGAGTAACTTGGGATCAGGGCCACTAAGGGGGAAATATTTCAGGGGCGAGGGGCACAACTTCAAAGAAATATCCAAAATTGGTAGAATACAATCATAAAAAAATAGGGGTAGGCTAAATCTGTTATAGCTACAACACTCAAGTTCTTCATCTAATTAGAACTGGTTTCTCTGACGCTCAATCCTAATGGAATATACCAAAACATTGTACTTCATTAAAAAAATAATGGAAACTAACCTAACCAAATTTTTATTTTAGCATCCGTGGTCAGACACTATTTTCTATTAATACAGATCACAAACTGAATGAATTTCATACATGTTAAAAAAAAAACGGTACTTCGATTAAATAAATAAAAAAAAAACTTTTTTAACTAAAAGTAACGAGCGACATTAAAACTTAAAACGAACAGAAATTATTCCATGCATGAAAGGGACTGTCCCCTCCTCAACACCACGCTCTTTACGCTAAAGTTTGTTATTGTTTTAAAAATAGAATTGTGAGAAAAATTCCAGCTTTAGCGTAAGGAGCGAGACGTCGAGGAGGGGACAGCCCCTTTCACATACGGAATAATTTCTGTTCGTTTTAAGTTTTAATGTCGCTCTATACTTTCAGTTCAAAAAAACTTGTTTTTTTTGTTTAATTTCTGAATTTTTTTGAATTAATACAGGTTTTGATTTTGGCTCACCGTACATGAATAATTAAAACGAAATTTGCATATTAATTTTACTTTTTTTGTTAAATGGTTTTCTTGAAAGTTGTTTAATTTTAATTACGAACGTTTTTATTAGTAATAAACATAAGTAACTTACGAGTTAACTTAAGTGACAAACTTCTATATTCTTATATTTTTATTACGTATATTATTGGATTCGCCCCCTAGTCAATACCTCGCTCAATAATCTAAGGTTCGAGTTTTGTTCCAATTCTTTAAGAATGACCCCTTAATCACAAAGGCTTATGTGAAAGTACTAAAAGACTAGCGTACAGAGCGAGGTATTAACTAGGAGGCGAACCCAATCATATACGTAATAATTTTTATTCGTTTTAAATTTTCATGTTGCTGCTTAATTTTAGTTGAAAAACTTGTTTTTTTATTTAATTCCTGATCGTTTTTTTAAATAATGCCGAGAAATACGGCCCCCCCTTCATAGCAACGTCCCTTCCCCCATGAAAACTTACTCCATGGAAAGATCCTCCGACGTAACCCCCGATCCAATCACCCCACGCTACCAGAAAAAATCCCCCCCCCCCCGAAAACGTCCGTATACTTCCCAATAACCAATACTATATGTAAACATTGGGCAAAGTTTATAACTTGCAGCCCTTCTCCCGGGGATAGTGAGGGATTAATCCATCCTCAAAGACAAAATTATTATATTTTTCGACCTTACTGAACAAAATGGCTATCTCAAAATTTTGATCAGGTGACTTTGGGAAAAAGAGCGTGGGAGGGGCCTAGTTGCCCTCCATTGTTTTGGTCACTTAAAAGTGGCACTAGAACTTTTAATTTCCTTTCAAATGAGCCCTCCCGCAATATTCTAGGACCACTTGGTCGATACGATCACCCCTGAAAAAGAAAATAATAAATAAAAAATAAAATAAACACGCATCCGTGATCTTTCTTCTGGCAAAAAATATAAATTTCACATTTTTGCAGATAGGAGCTTGAAACTTCTGTAGTAGGGTTCTCTGATACGCTAAATCTGATGGTGTGATTTCCATTAAGATTCTATTACTTTTAGTGGGTGTTTCCCCCTTTTTCGAAAATAATGCAAATTTTCTCAGGCGCGTAACTTTTGATGGGTAATACTAAACTTGATGAAACTTAGATATTTGAAATCAGCATAAAAATCTGATTCTTTTGATGTATCTATTGGTATCAAATTCCATTTTTTAGAGTTGCAGTTACTGTTGAGCCGGGTCGCTCCTTACTTACAGTTCGTTACCACGAACTGTTTGATGAAGATATTTGGTGCTGTAGCTATAACAGATAAGTACCAATGAGGAATTAACCTAAAAATATACTAATTTTTCAAAAATAGTGCCCGAAAGTCCCTCCCCCCCTTGAGTAAGTGCATGATCTAATATTCGTTGTCGACATACAGTATTCGTTTTTAGAAGCTTAGTTCCTGCTAAGACATTTTCTTTAGGAATTCCAAGCATTGGCCAAAGTTACCGCTAATTTTTGGGACTTTCCTTTCCCTCACTTGACATTTTCCCCTAAATCAGTTATTTATTTACTGGTCCTTAAATAAAATAGTATTTTCCAATACAAAAGCAGGACACATTTCGACGGTTTCGATGCAAGAGAAAAGGAAAAGAATAATAAACTCCAGTATGGGCTATTGTTTTCACTAATCTAGAGATTTTTGGAAATAGTATATTTTTTTCACAAGGGACAACCCTGTTAATAAGCAGGTTCAATTTTCAGCGTTATATATTTGCTTTAATAGGCTTCAAATTATTGTTACTGGACAATAAGCAACTGATTGGAAGAAATATTTAGTGGTAAAAATATTGTTGATTCTACTTCAATCTAACCTACTCCGCTATTGCGTTTGTTTGTCACTCAATAGAAGAACAAATGAGAAGAAGTGGTTCTTGGTCAAGTCCACACACAAGGTGGGGATATTTGGGCTCATGCTTCTCCAAAATGTCGACCCATTTATGTACAAGAAGTTGTCCTTGGTCAAGTTCATACACAAGGTGGGGATATTTGGGCTCATACATCTCCAAAATATCGACCCATTTATGAATTTTCCATAGTCGGTCATATTTTTCATATAATCCACCAGTTTTTTCGTTTCTTTTGGAATCTGTCCTATAAATTTCTGTTCGTTCCAAACAGATTCCCGAATGTCTACTTATACAGGTCCCCATCCCTTATAGAAAGATAGGAATGAAAATAAAAATATATTCCTGACCGTCATTAGAAAGGATTGAGGGTGGAGGAGTGAGTGCGTGCATGTGCGTGCGCCTGTTGTGTGTTGGTGCTGTGATTAGCTGTCAGTAGTAGAAGTAAAAGTAGTCTGTTTTTGCTAAGAAACAGACCTTCGGGTGTCAATTGCGCAAGATGATCTCCATTCCTCCTCTAAAAACGTCAGTTTTGTTCACACTATATTCATCAACAAGGACCTAATATTATAAAAGCGACCAATGAGAAACGTTCCTTCCTGAAGATATTTCAAACAGACTTAAAAATAATAATTTCAACTTCATTTATTAAAGAACAAAAAACTAAATACACGTCATATCCACTCTAAATGCCAGGGCATAATTTGGTTGAGGAAGGGGTAAAGACATGTAAAAACCACAAAAAACTTTATCCTTCCACCTCAAAAGGGGTTAAAAGCCTAGCATATGTTTGAAAAATAGGATATACCCAGCTCCTGCTACCATTGTTCAAATGCCCATTGTTGGATAGGCAACTCCTTTCCTTAAATGTACAAAACAATATTACGAGAGACGTCTATGATAACGATATGACTACTATTCTACCAATTTGAAAACCAATCAATTTAATCTTCAAAATCATGCTTCAAAGTCACTTCTTATTTCAGCAATATTTTTAATTCATCAGCATGACAATAAATTTATTGTGATTAATTAACACAATATACAAATAAGATAAATAAATTAATATACATATCCACAATTATTGTTCGTGTAGTACTAAGATATAGAAAATAATTATTTTCACAGATAAATTATTTTTATATGTTTATTGTTATTGTCTTGGAAAGTGCAAATAAGGATGGACACTTTCTCAGCGATTGAACTTCAAACAGAAATATAGGCCCTCTTCTTTCAACATATAGGCTACTTAAAATTTCCAGTTACAGAGAAACATGACTTACCTATAACATTAATTCTAAAATTCAAAGGGGCTCTCAGTACTTTTCTAGCCCATCCTCCTCGAATAACCTCTAATACTGTTTCGTTTCCTGATAGAAGTAAGGTCGAAGGTGCCACATGGCCACGATACTGAACAGAGGCAATCGCTTGAAGTAAATTTGAATTCCAAAAGCATTTCGAGTTAATCTCCTGAAAAGCCTATAAAAGAATAAAAAATTAGTAGCTGTTCGGATAATGTTACCAAAAATAGTGGCGTCGATTAGGGGGGGAGGGACATTTGACCTCAAGATTCATTTACTTCTCCCCCTAGATTTGAAAAATATTGTTTCGGGTAGTTTCATTCATAAATAGCATTTTCTTTGGTGTTTTCATAGAATAAAATTGAAAAAAAATAGTTCCCCCCCCCCAAGATTCTGAAAATATATTTAGCCCTCCTTAATTTCCTCGAATTGAATCCACTGATAAGAAAAGCATCCAACCTATAAAACACTAATAATAAAAAAGAGAAAGAAAATAACGGAGCGATTTTTTTTTTTTGGGGGGGGGGATTCTAAAAAACGATTTGATAATTTGAATAAGAATTGCTTAAAAATTAGAGAAAGTTTAGAATTTTGAGTATGTCCGCGTACGTAACCCTCAGTGCTTAAAAATATTCGTTTTTGTATGAAATCGTGGAATAAGGGTGAAGTTTCGTATCAGGATGGCCTAATCATGGGCGCCCATATGGGGGGGGCTCCCGCCCCCCTGCCTGAATGATGCAGCCTTATTTTTATATTTGTGTTCTGAGATTTCTATTATATAGCATTAAAAGTGCCAATTAGATGAGGTTTGCCCCCCTGGAATTCAGTTTATGGGCGCCCATGGGCCTAATTCTTAAATAATAAGTTCCTAATGTTAGCAGTTTAGTAATAAAAAAATTTCAATATTCGTCTTGTTACTTTTTTTTAATGTTTTTTTTTTTTTTTTTTTTTTTTTTTTTTAATACAATGTATCTCGTTAACAGAATTAGTTCTATAATCTTGCCTAAAAATTGTCCAAAGTTGCTCAACCAGGAACAACATTCATTCATATCATTTGATCTAAAATTCAGGCATATTACACATATGTAATATGGGGGGGACAACCCTCAAAATCTTGTGATTTTCAAGAACTACGGGGTATAAGGATGGATTTCAATTCAAAAATGAGGCCGTTGGTTCTACCGGTTTATATGGCTGAGATTTTGGGAGGAAGGGATGCAAAATAGCTGATCTTAAGAGGCTAGATCAAAAACGCATAAAAGTATATTTTCTGGCCACAACTCCCTGAAATGACCCTAGTTAGGAACCCAAAACTGCCTGGTTTGATATTTTGAATAATTTTTTTCCTCAAATTAGGACTTGGATATTAATTCTTGTATACCTTCCTGGTTCTACACAATCAGGGATCTTTTGTTACACCCAAAATGGGATCTTTTGTTAGGTACTGGGGAAAAATGACCGGGATATATGCGAAGGATTCGCGCAAAAATTATTTCTACTCTGGAGTAAGGCCGTACTCAGAGGGGGTTATGGGATTTGGACCCCCCCCCCCCCAAAAAAAAAAAAATGTTTTTTTGACTCGTAAAAACGTAACAAACATGGATATAACCAAATTGTGTATGCGTTTTGAGGTTTTTTGATTATATCTCGGTAATAGCTGGACAAATTGACTGGAATATTTGGGGATAAGTTCAATGGGTCACAAGGACTTCGAACTTGTATAGTAGGGCCCCAAGAAAAAACAAATTAAGTCCGGCACTGTTTATCTCGGATCGAGTTGGAATTTTAAAATAAGCTAATCTCTAATTAGGGGATGTCAATGTGCAAAAATTAAAAACAAATTTCTAGAGTTTGGCACAAAATAGTTTGTATAATCTACAAGGGCTGAAGTCCTAAGAAAGTAGAGGGTGGCACCACAAAGCCATTTTTCGCTAACCAAAATGCCAGTGAGGTGAGTCATTATGGCACGTCTATATTGAAGGAAATAAATCTAAACAAAAGTGAAATCAATAAATTTTGAATTCAAACAGATAAACTATCAATCATTTCAATTGCACCTGAAACACAAATGATGAAACATTCACTCCCACCAAATTAATGAATTGCAAAACCATCATTTGCGATACAATTAAAATATTATTTGCAAATCTGGTTCATTATCATACATTTAAAAATCAAATTCCAGCACGAAATGCAGACATTACAAACAATTTTGAAACCTGAATTTCAACTCAATTCCATTCTCAGCCAAGTTGATTTCCGACTTTCTGAAGCCCGAAAAAATTTACAAGATTGCAGTGAAGTAATGACCCCAGACTCTTTTTTCAGTATTTATTGACTGCCCAAGAGGTCTGCAACAGGCACGTAGTTGGCAGAATTGGTTAACACATGCGATGAGAATTCATTTATATAATATTTTGTTGCTGAAATCACCCACCCACAGACATTTCTTGCAGCACCATTATTGTAAAAACAAGGCCGTATACAGAATTCTTTTTCCGGGGGGGGATTATAACGACCACACCCAAAAAGTGAAGCCAGGTTGGTTCTAATAAAATATACCAAAATATGATGACAATATAATACTTCAGTAACAAAGTTATGGAAAATACACCACAAAATTATGGAAAGCAGGCCTTCCAGAACGCATTATATTTAATTCAATTTTACCTGTACAGTAGTTTACCTCCCTGAGACGAAGATAATTATCTCCGACTTCAGATAGGGAAACCGGTTTTACTCAGATCAAGAACAACAGTGCGATCACTATAACACACAAGTACCAAATATGGTACCTTTGGGTTTTTACTCAGTTTTGCCCCTCCCCAAAAAAAAAGTGCGCTTAAGTACCCACTCACAAGTCTTGACATTTTGAAAATTACCCGCTGTAAGAGTGATGAAGTCATAAAACATAAACGAAGAAATAAAAACAAAAGTTCACGCTACAGAGACAACACTGCTTCGTGACATAAGAAATGATCAATGATCTTGTATTTTTCTTCTTAGAAGGGTATAGTAACCACCTAAGCTATTCAGAACCTCGAGCTAAGTTTAAGAAATATCCAGGTTTTGCATATTCAGTTAACAGCAAAAAAAATCAATTTAGACAGCGTTTTGTTACTGAAATCACTAACTCACAGTCATTTCTTATTAACCAGCACTATCAACCAGGGACACCATTAAAGGATGGGGTTTTTAATTAACCCCTATAATTTGAAAAATACCTTTTTGTGTGTTAAAAACAAGCGCGAAATCCCCCCCCCCATATTTTGAAAGATTTTTTGGGGTTTTCTTGTTGAAAAACAAATCACTATGTATTTTGACAATACTTTTTTTGTATCTTAATAGAAAATATTCTTATCCCCTATATTATCGTAGATTAGCATTCCTGCCCATAAGCCGACACATATTGAAAAAAATTGTTAAAATAATTTTGTAGTGTAACTCTTAGAACTACAGTAAATATTTGCAACCTGTCCGAAGAATCCCTGCGTGTTAATTTCACGAAATTTATTGGATTTGTTTGAACGAAAAAATTACACTGTGTTTGACACTTTAGAGATGGATCACTAATATATTCATGCCTTTAGGCACATGTCTATCGTTATATCTTAATCTTAGCATGTTATCCGTCTCTTTTAGATCTTATGCCCCAACCACATCGTAGAATTATCACACGTGTCAATAAAAAAGTGTCAAAATATTCGACACGTAAATGACACGGATAATAAATGGCAAGCAATTGGTTAGAAAAGCTTAACCATTGTTTTTTTTATTCCTACTATTCTCTACTGATACGATGTCTCTGCGTCTTTTGTTACATTTCTGTTACAGTGCCAGGGGCCCTCAGTGAAAAGAAAGCCAGCTTTTTTTAAATTTCTTTCGCAAAACAGAATGTCATTTTATTTTATCCAACAAACATTTTTCCATATTTATTGGGTACTTTCGCATTAGATGGGCCTCTCAAAAGAAGTCATATAAGAGATGCTAGATGCTTCAGTCAAACGGGCGTTGAAAAACCCGTTCTGATACACGATGATTCAAGACACCACTGAGAGAAACTTTGTCTAGCGTGGTTTTAATTGCGTATACGATATTAAACTGTGAATTTTTTAGAGTTTAGATGGGGAAAAGGTTCCTAGGTTAGGTTAGGTTACGTATTTAATATATGCAATTCTTTGCCTCCCACCATCCTAATTTGCAAATATATAGCCCAAATTTGTTTCTAAACTATTATATAGTCATCCTATTTTATTTTATTCCAATTACGTGCGACGTCATATACATGAATTTTTTCCCAAAATTAAAACCCTGAATGAATCTTCCCAAAGTTGTGGCCTAGCTTTATCTTTTTTAGTCTACCAATTTTCAGAAAAAAAAATATTACAGCTCCGTTTTCGAAAAAAAAATATAGACAAATAAATAAATATACATACCCACAATTATTGTTCGGGTAAAAATACTGTATAGAAAAAATACCGTTAAAAGCTTCCATCTTTTCTAGTTTCAAAAAAGTGTGCGTTAATTTTTTACTCTGAATGGCCAACCAAAAATTTTATGCTTGAATTCCGAACAAGACTCAGATCGACAAACTAGGAACGGTGCTCATAATTAACGGTGTAGTCGTCTGTAATTTTGATTTTACCGATAAGTATGCCGCCATAACGCTGTCCGGGCGTTAGTCTTAGGCTTACAGTTGTTACTTTTTGCGGAATTATTAATTGACTTAAAAGCAACAGGCATGGGCACCCATAAGGGGGCGTTAGCCACCCCCCTCTGGCTGAATGACGGTGTCATATATTTGTATTAATTAAAACCAAACTTTTTCCACAGAATAAGTTTTCAAAGAAAAGTAGAGCTCTATTAAGTCAAAAATGGGCAGAAATAAAGTCAAATAATCTTCAAAGCATAGAACTGCCACAAATCACCATTAAAAAATAAATGAAACCCAAAACAAACAGAAATTAGAATAAATAGCCGAGTCAAACTCAAAACGAGAAAAAATTAGCATTACTAGGGCTGACAACCCCCATGCTTTCTCAAGACCAGAACATAACTTAGGCTTTACTGAAAAACAAACACACGACTGTGGATTGTCAGTTTGATATACCTATAAATTCAAAACGAAGTGCCGATTATACCAGGTAAGCCCCCTCCTAAAATTCAGCCTATGGGCGCCCATGGCAACAGGTAGCCTATTGAAAGCCAAATTATAAACAAAAAACCCGAAACAAAAATGTTTGGTCATTTGATTTTCAATCCTTGCACATGTCCCAACCTAATATAAAACACTGTTTTCAACGTTAAACCACAGAGAAACAGAAAATTTACTTTTGAGAAATGTTGTGACTAAAAAATTGCGTTCATTTTGCTGGCTTAAAGTTTCATATAAAAGAACTTTTACTAGCTGAATATTTGATATAGCAACAACGGGTAAATACAACAAAGGGTAATAAAACTTCTTATGGAAACAAGAGAAGAAAGGAAATAATAAATGAAAAATAAAATAAAAAAGGTGAGAAAACGAGGATTTTGTCAGCTAGTGGCAAAACATAAAGACGAAGAACAAGCAAATTTCCACAAGGACCTCCGCCAAGTCGTCTTCAGTGCTAAAAAAAAATTGGGCTTAAAGAAATATCTCCGGTGTCTCTATTTATAGCACAATTTCTGTTTACAGAAATTTGGCTATAAATAGACACCGGAGATATTTTTTTAAGCCCAATTTATAACAACTTAGTTTCAAAAGACTCAATACTTTCCGCCCACTCTAATTTAAGACAACCGGCCCACATACCTAAGGAATATCAAAATTGCCGAATGGCGAAGTCTATTGGCAGGCAATAGATACTTATTCAATCCAATTAGTGATTGTTTCTTTCATTTATTTCTGACTCGTTTTTTTTCTTTTTTTTGATTCAGTGTCAATTCTGCTCTCGTTAGATTCACTTCGGAAGGTTTTTTTTTTTTTTTTTTTTTTTTTTTTTTTTTTTTTTTTGCACTGAAGACGAATTGACGAAGGTCCTTGTCCAAATATTTGCTTGTTCTTCGTCTTTATATTTTACCACTAGCTGACAAAATCCTCGTTTTCCCACCTTTTTTATTCTATTTTTTTCATTTATTACTTCCTTTCCTCTCTTGTTTTCATAAGTCATGTATAGCCAGTGTGATCTTGGAATGTATTTATAAAAAAGACTTCCCGTTCTGGTTCTGACATGCTCTTAAGGAATAATGTGATTATCTAAATGAATGTCACGATTGAGGTCACAAAAATAACCGATAGGGTTAAGGCAATTCAACACCTTTAAAATCATTTTGTAAACCTCAGAGTCGGCTAACCGTCTCAGAGACAAAGAGTCTTAGCGATTTTTACAGCACCTCAGGGAGCTCCCAAAGCTGCCAAATTACTCAAATGATATTGTTCATTAAATCTGAAAATCTCTAGCACAAAATGGGATGTTAAATGTTTTTTCAAAGATTTCCCGGAAGGCAGGCGTTGGTAATTAGTTCTGTCATTTATCAGGATAATAAATTATCCAAGCTCCACAAGTTACGGCAAGACCGCCCAATCAACTCCAGACAGTTTGGCTATACAAACTAAAACAAGTTTATAAGGGACGAGATAGGGCGAATGCTTAAGGTACCCCTCAAAGCAATCATGTTAACACGGAATTGAGAAGCTCCCCATCCACTCTTTTAGTCAAAAAGTTTTCGTTCTCTTTAAAGCTTAATATACCACAAAGAACTAATCAGGTTTTTAAAAGGGCGGGCCCATTGGTCTCTTCAGTCCCTTACGCTGGAGAATATAAATCCACTATACACCAATTTTAGTCTACTTTTACCCTATTTGTTACCAATCTTTACGCAGAAAATATTATTCCAGTATCCGTGATAACTAAGGAGAAAGTAATTTGTCTCCTGTGTTGGTCATCCTAAGGTTGGCATTGGCGGATCCAGGGGGAACGAGAAGGGCGCGTGCCCCCCTAGCGTGGTCTAAAGTAGTGTAATTTACTTAATTAACTCAAGCTTGCGTTAATTAAACTTGCTCCCAATGCAAGTTTATCGGATCAACCTATTTTACGCCCCCCCCCCCTAATTTTTTTATCGGTTCAACCTATTTCCCCCCCCCCTAAAAAAATCCTGGATCCGCCCCTGAAGGTTGGGGACGGGAGTTCGAATCTCGGTGTCACCAATTCTTTGGCTTGGAATGGGAAACACGAATGTGACTCAAGCTTAGCCGCCATGAGTCTGAAGAGCTTACGTTTAAACACATTCCTACGAAACAGTCAAATTTGAGAAACCAGTGAGGTGAAAAGCGTCTGGTACTGCTGCAAGTAAGTACGTCCAGAGCACCACAAGAATCATACACAATTATCAACTCTGTTATGTTCATTGATGGAGTTTGAGACACTAGTTCATGCTCCCTGATTGATTAGTCCTGATCCGAGGTACAGTTTGTACCTTATTTATTTTAAATCACGCAATTACTTCAAACAGCAATTGGGGAAAATTGTGTACCAGTTATGACAGCCCTATTTTTTCACAATATTAGCAAATAAGTGTACCGAAATGATAAGATAAATTGTGGATTTAACTCTTTCTAATTACCTGAACCATATGACGACTTCTTCAAGAGAATCGTTCAAAAATCATTCAACTTTAGCTACTAAAGATGACCAAATATGAAGCCCTAAGGGTGGAAATAGTTTACTTTCAGAAGATAACGCACCCTTGGAGGGAAAAAGGCAAAAAAGGACTAGTATTTGACTGCTTTATAGCCCAATTTCTTTTATATTCGTGTATGTCTGCCTTTGGCCGAAAGCAGAACAATGCAATCAGCAGCATTTTATCAGTCAGTCATATCAAATCTGTAATGCTTTGTGGGGGGTAAATCACACTGAATAAAACATCTGAGGCAAAAAAGGGGTGTGATAAAATCATCCATCAATAGGTGGAATAATCAGCAGGAAATAGACGTATATCTGATTGGATCGGAAAAGAAGTACTTACAACAAAGTTCATGACTAAATCACACAAGGTTATGCCTAAATCAAGCAATTGATCTGGGACATAATCGTAGTGCTTGCAAAAAAGAATTGGAAAAAGCAACAACAGGTGAAAAAAGGTAGGATTTCCTTTTTGACATACGATTAAGGAAAAATATGATTGGCTCAAAAAGATATGACGTCAGACATCACAAAAAGAAACCAATAGAATTAATCCACACTTTTTTTCATTGGAGTATAGGACAGTAACTTCTCTTTTTCTCTTTACACATTCCTACATATATAATAGTGAAACGCAATTAAACGTCGGTAAAGAAACAGTTGGTTTTTAAATCGACATTTACACATAGGCAAGGCCATATCTAGGATTTTTGTTCGGGGGGGGGGGGGGGTAGAGTTAGTTAAGGGGCCCAGAAAAAATACAAAACGCGTCAGAAACTTGGTTATTACATTTTTGGTACTTTTTTTACGAGTCGGGCAAAAAATTAAATGATGTTTAATCGGAAATAGTGCATAGAAAAATTCTCCTTTCACGAAATTTTCAAAACTGATTTTCAAATTCTCAAATTATAATGTTGAATCTGAGCAATAGTTACATGTACTTGTGTATTATACCGACCACACTCAAGAAGTAAAATTAGGATAATCATATTGAAATATACCAAAATATGATGAAAATATAATACTTTAATAACAAAATTATGAAAACTACAACAGAGAATTATGGAAAACAGGTCGCCCAGAACGCATTATATTAAATACCTAACCTAACCAACTCTATACATCAAATATTTAATTAAAATATACCTGCATAGTAGTTTATCTAACTCAGATTTAGCTGATTATCTCCGAGTGGACACTGAGAAGCCGGTTTTAAACAGATCAAGAACAATAGTGTGGTCGGTATAATACACAAGTACCTAGTTACTGTTTCTGAATTAGCGTTCATTAGAAAATCTGGTACTTTCCGGTTATTGGAAACTCACCCAAGAAGTGAAGTTCATACTAATAAAATATAACAAAACATAATGATAAAATGGTACTTTAGAAACAAATTATGGAAACCCAACCTAACGTAACCTTACCTACCCCCCCCCCCCCGCCCCCTAATGTGCAAATATATAGCCCAAATTATACAAGTCCAATGCATTTTGTCTAAGTCCAATGCATTGTATGATCCATCACTTGTTTTTGTAGCTATGAAACCGATTTTCTGAGATGTAACCTAATCGTAATCATTGAATATGTTTCCAATGACAGTACCGAAAACTTTCTCACTAGACAGTTTCATGAAAGACGTGTTTTTCAATTTCCGGTCAGTATGCACCGTCGTTCGGTCTTTACTGGATTGCAGCAATTGCTACAACCATGATAATAGACGGCTATTAAACCGGGCTGGTCTATCGAAATTTTTATTGAGATTAGAGAGGTCATAAAACTCCTTATTCTACTTAAAATATTTTTTTTTCGAAGTCCCAGTAATCCTAAGATGAATGAATCCCAGGGATCCAGTTACAGTTGTAATGATCCTGCGACCCTTGTTAGACCCAAAAAGCCACATAAGGCCCCTTACAAAACAAACATGTTTCTTTTTTTTATTGGGTATGTCTACCCTGAAGGTCTATTTTTGGATTCCTTGATAATTTTGAGCGAAATGACTGCCTCACAGTTTGATCCGAAGCTACATGGGATAACAGGGATGCCCCAATGACAAAAAGGTGCATGGAAAAGAGTTCATATGCCCTATGATTGTTTTCAACCAATACAAAATATTCTTTCATTGGTCTCACGAAATGAATAAGTAGCTTTGAAAATTCGAACACTGCATTATAACCAAATACAGGAATTAATCTCATTTTATAACTCATTTACAAAAAAAAATAGTGGGCGATCCGCCCTTTCATTTGGCCAAGGTTACATTTTTTTTTTCTAGGCCTCATTATTTTATGAGTAATTTTTATAGTCGAAACCAAGGAAAAATAAAAGGTTTATCAGCATTCGCTCTATCTGCGTTATAAATATATTTTTCATCCAGAAACAGGAAAAAATAACCACGGTAATAAAAAAGCCTCTAGTAATTCTTGGGAATAGGATTAGATTTCCCAGTCACGGCATGAAGCAATATACCACCCTATGGAGGGGGATCTAAGAAAAAGAATCCATTTTATCTCTCTATTCCATTTCTAAAGACGATCCCTAATTTATCGATCCACAAAAAATATCTTGAAAGTAAGCCTTAAGAAAGAGCAAATGAGCTATCCCACACTGGCAATACTTGACGCTAGAGAAAAAAGAAAAAAAAACATCAAAATAATTAAGGAATAATTATTCTCAGTTACCCTCGTTTCTTAGTTGCTTAATATATTTATGTTTTTTTTTTGTTTGTTTTTTTTTTTATTAAAGAAAGAGCAATAAAAAGCAGAACATCCACTCAAGGATCTGATGGAATAAATGGACATCGAATCGTTTCTAGTTTTTTTTTTGTTTTTTTTTTAATAAACATTGTGTAGGCAAGCCTTTCAAAATCCTTCCCGACAAAAACAAATATTAAGCCATTGGAATTCAAGTTTGCTAAGTTGCCTGGAGAATGATTACCAATACCGTGAATCAAACAGTTCGTGGTTATTAACTGTACATAAGGGGCGACACGAACCAACAGTAATCGAAACTCTAAAAACAGGATTTTGGTTTAAATAGATACATCAAAAGAATCAGATTTTTATGCTGGTTTCAAATATACAAGTTTCATCAAATTTAGTCAAACCCATCAAAAGTTACGAGCCTGAAAAAATTTGCCTTATTTTCGAAAAAAAGGCGGAAACGCCCCCTAAAAGTAATAGAGTCTTAATGAAAATCAAACCATCAGATTCAACGTAGGGACATTTCAGATGGAGGAAGGGACATTTCTATGAAGGGGGCGCCGGATTTCCCAGCATTATTTAAGAACGATTAGAAATTAAATAAAAACAAGTTTTTTCAACTGAAATTAAGGAGCAACATTAAAACTTAAAACGAGCGTAAGTTGTTACGTATATGAGGGGGTTCGCCCCTAGTCAATACCTCGCTCTTTACGCTAATTTTTTTTAGTACTTTCAAAAGAGCTATCTATTCTAATTAAACGGCCTTTGTGATACAGAGATTTGTGATTCGAACAAAATTGAAACTTGCGTAAAGAGTGAGGTATTGACTAGGGGGCAAACCCCCTTATATACGTAATAATCTATGTTCATTTTATATTTTAATGTTACTCCTTACTTTCAGTTGAAAAAACTGTTTTTTTATTCAATTTAACAAAGAATAATTGAAATTGCTGTATCTAGCGATTTCTCAGCCATCACTAATGGATAAAGCATGGTCGATAGCCATATATGACCCATCTACCTTAATAAAGCTATTTAAAAAAAAATTGGCGTGTGTGAGAATCTAAGGCATTAAATCATTCGGCTAAAATACCCCCCCCCCCTCCCGCAATAACTCGTAATTAAAAATGATGCCTGCGAAAGCTATAGATAAATCCGAGATTTGCTGATTGAATTACTTTATTCTACTTTGTGACAAAGGACGTATTTAAAAATAACACTAGTTAAAATGCGTATTCATTTAATCTTGGAGACATCTACGGGCCCCTTTTCTAACCAAAAGTTTCAACAGAAGTTGGTTGAGCTCTACAAG
This sequence comes from Artemia sp. Qi Xiang Cuo, assembly GCF_049724085.1. Lineage (NCBI taxonomy): Eukaryota > Metazoa > Arthropoda > Branchiopoda > Anostraca > Artemiidae > Artemia > Artemia sp. Qi Xiang Cuo. Next base: position 3,527,158 of record NC_142806.1, read on the forward strand.
TAAAGCTAAAGCAAAAACGTGAAAGGTATAATGGAACTGGGATACTGAGGAAGCTTGTGTCTATTGATGAACCCCTCCCCCGAAAAAAATAAACTGCTTACGTACTTGTTATACTTAATAAGATTTCACAAAGTTCAGCTTTAGAAGAAAAATTAGCTTAGATCTGGTCTTAAAAAAAAGTCGCTAGTCAATACTGTTATAATTTCTATTACGTGACGAACAAGAAACAAAAAATCTATTTATTCTAGCCATGAGCTGCTCAGGTTTCGATGGATACCACTTTGGGACAGTGGCGTCAATTCATGGAAATTAGGGGGGGGTCAAAATGTAGTTTTTAGAGTCCAGGGGGGGCATTTTTTAAAATCTAGAGGGAGGCAGAAAAATCTTGTGGAGTCAATGCCCCACTTCACCCTCGAATTGACGCCATGCTTTGGAAGTCAAGAACAGCCACACACAAGAGCATGCTTATCAGGATTCATATATCCACATTGCGTCGGCTGGACATCAAATTTACGTATCTCCATAATTGTTAATTTTCAGAGGAGCAGAAAAAAAAGCATCACAACTTTTTTATTTTCCGTTTTATAACCGTAAAACAGAAACGGATAGATATGTATTGGTCTTACATATCGATCCGTTTTTGTTTTATGGTTATTGGAGGGAAATAAAAAAGTTTTTAGGTTTTTTTTTGCTCTTCTGAAAATTTACAATTATGGAGATGCGTAAATTTGATATCCGACCGACGAAAGGTTAAATCCAGGCCAAAGTAGGTGCCATGTTATAAGTTTACGATTAATCTTAACCTGAAGAATAACCATTGTTAAATTGTTTAATAGTATGAATGAACTTTTTAAAATTCAAATTTGATTAGTATTGTCTTCACGATTTAATTCTTAAGACCAACTCGTTATTCTTGCAGATGTAACAACAGAGACTAAACTAATAAGAGAAGGCAGAGAGAAATAGAGAGGGAGGAAATAGAAACGAAAAAGAAGCAAGAGGTATTTTCGAAGACCACACTGCCTTTCCAGCGTGAGAGAGGGGGGTTAAAAGTAACTAACCTGGAACAACTTCAGTCCATTCGCAGTAAGAAGGTAGCTATCTTCTTCAGTTTCATTTGGAGTGCCGGAATCTCTACTTGTCGAGCTACAGTCTAATATTGACGAAGCCTTTTTTTCGCACGGTCGATAAACTCTTTGCAGTTGAATGGCAAGGCATCGCTCAAACAATATGATGCTCTTATCTGAACTATGTATCATCATGGAATCCTCGACATCCCTGAGAAGAAATCGAAGAAGTTAATGAGACCTCATGCTGCGTTCACATAAAAGGAGCTACAATCTCTTACCGTAGTTTTCTCACAAGTAGCGGAAATACGAACCTTAGACATGTGTATTACTTGAAGTTACCAGAACAAATAAAGCATTCCAAGCATAGTAAACACAGCAAACAATAGGGATTATTAGAGAATTCGGTACTTGATCACTATATGGGCCTTTACAAGGGAACCAGTCACGAAAAGCCCGTTTTTGACGGGTTAATTCAAGACACCGAAATACAGTAATGCAATGCTTAGCGTGGTTTTCAATGCGTTAACTATATTTAAACTGTTGTTTTTTGGGGTTTAGGGGGAGAAAAGGTAGAAAAGATACCTAGGTTAGGTTACGTATTTAATATATGCTATGCTTTACCCCCACCCCCCGAATGTGCAAATATATAGCCCAAAATTGTTTATAAACTATTATATATTCAACCTATTTTATTTAATTCATCAGAATTAAACAAACTTCACTTTTTAGAAAGGCCCATATGATGCCCAAGTACCGAGAATTCTTACAAGGTCTTTAACGCAAGATAAATGGGTAATCTTCCATTAGCTGGACTCTTTTTATATCTCAAACTCGTGGACGTTGAAAAACCCGTTTTTCAGCGGGATGATACAAGACACAGCTGTAGTTTAAAGCGTGATTTAATTGCGCATACGATATTTAAAGTGATGTTTTTTTGGGTTTTGGGGGAAAGAGGTACCTAGGCTATGTTAGGTTAAGTATTTAATATATGCTTTGCTTTGCCCCCCCCCCCCCAGTGCAAATATTTAGCCCAAATTTGTTTCTAAACTATAATATAGTCATCCTATTTTATTTTATTTCATTAGCATTAACCAAACTAGCACTATATAAAAGAGTCCAGCTAATGGAAGAGTACCGAAAAATGTTTATGAACCCAAATCAAGGACGGCACCAGGAAATTTTGGCAGGGGGGCCGGGAGGCAACGAATAGATGTGATAGTAATTAACTGAAGCACTTAATTCGTAATAATATCTGCACTGACATAGAACCGGTTTTGAACAGAACCGAGGCCATACGGAGAAAATGCACAAGGGCATTTGCACAAGGGCATTGAGGGTCCCCAATTCCCACCACATGATGTACACCTCAGGACGCCACATGTGCCACTAAGTCCTCCCACACTTGGCACAGTTTCTGCTTTGCCTGGCAGTTTTCACCACGCTTGACACGCGTCACCGGGTGTACATTATTTCTGAAAGAGGGCACCCCTCGCACATGGGCCTTGGTTTCATAGTAAAACTTTATATTGTCTTTTCCCTAGGGAATGGAATTGTCCTCTGGACCCTGTACAGGCATAATACCTGAAAATTTGAATGTTTGCACATTTTTTTGAATTTTTCTTACAGGGGGGGGGGACTACACTAATCCCCTTTCCCCAGTGAGCAGGAATATTTTTGAGATTCAAACAGGAAAAAATAGTCTTGACCAATAGTCAAAATTACAGTCACAAAGTTAGCAGACAATGTATGTAGCCCTATGTTTGTTTCCAGTCATAGAGAAAAAACTGATTTATGGAGCCAAAAGCTGAAATTCTTTCAATACACATGTAAGACATATAAATAGAAAAGCAAAATAAAACACAAAATAAGGATATTCAAAAAGTGCTATCCGCACAAACCTACTTCGAGTAGTGATCATTTCTTTTGTGAGTAGCAGCCAATGGGCTGCACATGTCAAGGCAAAAAATATACCTTTTATATAAATAGATCTCTCCACATCTGTGTAATCTATAAGGAGATATGTTTATAAGTAGATCCTACATCTATATATTAGGATGTAGAAATATACAGGCATCACATCTTTCATATGTAGGCAAGTCGGCTGACACGTTTTGTAGCTATTATTAAATAAATAAAGGAATAAAATATAGAAAATTCATAGCAAACGTTTTTTTTTCTCAAAGGGAAAACTATTTTGTTTTCAATGAAGTATTAATTAGTAAGACATGTGTATTTTTAAGTAGGATTGAACATGAAATAGGTAAAAGAATGTTGTTTTTATGCTAGAATTTTGTTTCATCCAATCTGGAATAGGTTATTTTCCCAGAAAAAGCGATAGTTATAGATGAAGCTGTGTGAAATAACATTTGTTTTTTAAAGAACTGGCTTGGATTGAGTACTTGATAATTTTTAGTCAAAAGTATAAAAAAGAACTTTAAGGAACAAAATTATAATCTTACTCAAGGGGGGAGGGGTCACTAGGACATGCACTTATTCTATGATTTTCTACGCCGATAAAAAAAAAAATTAATGAGACAAAATTGCGACGGAATTTGTATTGTGACAATTAAAACAAATAAGCGTTATAAGGGTTTTTTCATGTAAACAAAAGATAGCAAATCATAAATCCTTTAATATTGCGGCTCATTTACCTTGGCGGCAAAGATCAAAGACAATTCATCGGGATTATCTGCTGTACTTGCGTGTATAAATAAACTGAAGTTCTTACAAGTCCAATTTCTCATGAAATATCACCCAAGGGGCTCGCAACTAGGTCGCTTCGTTTACACCAGTAATATGAAGACAGGATCATATGTACAGACGTAAGGACATAGGGTCTTGTGCATATCTTCTTGCCAAATTTTTTCGTTCTGTTCTATATCCCCACCTTCTTATAACATATAGGGCAAATGGCCCTGGGTTGGGTCACTCCATTTATACCCGAGAAAACGCGGCACAAAAGGTCAAGCGTAAAATAGACGGATGTTTTTTGCGAATGTTTGACAGAATAGGAAGAAAGTGTTCGATCTAATATCAAACAGTTCGTGGTAACGAACTGTAAGTAAGGAGCAACCCGGCTCAACAGTAACCGAGACAGGTATGTACGCATGAATTTGTTTCGGGGGGGGCCAAATCCTTCAAACCCATTATTCTGTGAGAAAAATCAGAAAATTATGGGAAAATGAAAAAATCGTGAGATTTCGGGGGGGCCCGGGCCTAGAGGCCCCCCCCCTGCGTACGTCCCTGAACCAAGACTCTAAAAAAACGGAATTTTGATACCAATAGATACATCAAAAGAATAAGGTTTTCATGCTGATTTCAAATACATAAGTTTCATCAAGTTAGTCTTACCCACCAAAGTTTAGTTTAGCGCCTGAGAAAATTTTGCCTTATTCTCGAAAAAAATGGGAAACACCCCCTAAAAGTCATGGAACTTTAATGAAAATCTCACCATCAGATTCAGCGTATCAGAGAACCCTACTATAGAAGTTTCAAGCTCCTATATGCGAAAATTTGGAATTTTATATTTTTTGCCAGGAGAAAGATCACGGAAGGTGTTTATTTTATTTTTTCCCCAGGGATTATCGTATCGACCCAGTGGTCCTAGAATATCGCGGGAGGGGTCATTGGAAGGAAAATTAAAAGTTCTAGTTCCCTTTTTAAGTGCCCAAAAAATGGAAGGCAATTAGGCACCCTCCCACGCTCATTTTTTTCCCAAAGTCACCAGATCAAAATTTTGAGGTAGCCATTTTGTTCAGCATGGTCGAAAATACAACAACTATGTCTATAAAGGATGACTTAATCCCCCATAGTCCCCGGGGGAAGGTCTGCAAGTTATGAACTTTGCCCAGTGTTTAAATAATAGTATTGGTTATTGGGAAGTAGGCTATACAGAAGTTTTCAGGGGGGATTTTTTCCGGTAGTTGAGAGGGGAGGGGGAGGGTGTTACGTGGGAAGATCTTTCCGTTGGGGAAGGGACACTGCTAGGAAGGGGCGCCGGATTTCCCGGCGTTATTTAAAAAAATTGATCAAAAATTAAATATAAAAAAATCTTTTTTTTTCAACTGAAAGTAAGTAGCAACATCAAAACTTAAAACGAACACAAATAATTACGTACATGATAGGGTTCGCCCCCTGGTCATTAACTCTCTCTTTACGCTAAAGTTTTTTTTGTACTTTCATCAGAGCTATTTATTCTAATTAACGGCGATTGTTATTAAGCGGTCATTCTTAAAGAATTGGAACAAAATTTGAGCTTTAGCGCAAAGAGCGAGGTATTGAATAGGGGGCAAACGCCCTAATATACGTAATAAAAATATACGAATATAGAAGTTCGTTACGTAATTTACATCAGAACAAAATTTCGAGAAAGCCATTTAGCCCCCAAAAAAGTAAAGTTAATATGCAAATTCATTTTTAATTATTTCATTATTCACGTGCAAAATCAAAGCTGCATTAATTAAAAAACGTTCAGAAATTAAATAAAAAAATCAAGTTTTTTTTTAACTGAAAGTAAGGAGCGACATTAAAACTAAAAATGAATAGAAATTATTCCGTATATGAAAGGGACTGTCCCCTCCTCAACCTCGCTCTTTACGCTAAAGTTTTTTTTGTTTTTAAAAATAAGTTGTGAGACAGAGTCAAACTTTAGCGTAAAGAGCGAGGCGTTGAGGAGGGGACAGCCACTTTCATATACGGAATAATTTCTGTTCGTTTTAAGTTTTAAGGTCGCTCCTTGCTTTCAGTAAAAAAGGTTTTTTTTTATTTAATCATAAAATAAAAGCCGCAGTAAAGACAGTGGTCAAGTATTGCTATGAAATAAGGGCGTTTCAAAAGGTCAAAGAAGACATACTTGATGTTTTCAAGAGGAATTGTCCGGTCAGAAATTCGTCTGACTTACCGTTGGGGTCGTATCCAGTTTTTTTTTGCAGGGGGGGGGGTTACAAAAAAACTTCCAAAATGTTTTATGCATTCTCATTATGTATTACAAGCTGGACAAACATTTCAAGGGGGTTCAACCCCCCTTCCCTGGATACGGCCTGGCTGACCGTTTATCCAACAGATAGCTGGACAAAAAATGCTTAGATCCCATTTTCTAGGGCTATAATAAAATAAAATTTAAGATGGCTAGGCCACGCTTGACAGATGAAAGACTGCCAAAAATCGTTGTCTTTGACCATCCAGATGGGGACAATTGAAAATTAGGTCACTTCCGAATGAGTTGGGACTAAGTCATACAGGAGGATTTGATTAAATAAGAACGTCATGAGAGGGAATAAAGAGTGACGCCTTGAACAGATTTGGGGTGAAGGAGGAGCGTGAGTAGCTGCGTTAGCCTCATTTGACCTGGTGCAGCAATGATTTTTTGGTAGAAGCAGTAGAAATCCAGAATATGACGACTGACGATTCAAAGACTGGTACCTTTTAACATTAGTAGGGGCCGAAGGCATCGAATCAGGAGATTGATACCTGCGCAACGAAGACCATTGGTAACCACACGAGTTTTTTTTTTTTTTTTTTTTTTTTTTTTTTTTTTTAGACTGTTTCGGTGAGGATTGTGGCCCTAACCTTAATTTGTGTAATTAATTTTATAATGTTATCAAAAAAGAAGTTATTCAAAGAAAAGTGAACGATTATATATCACAATTCATGGTAACGAGCTTCAAGGGAGAGTCAGCCTAATAGTAACCGACACACAAAAAAAAAAGATCTTGATAAGAATAGATTCATTAAAAAAAATTGTTTTTTATGCTGATTTCAAATATATAAATTCAGTAAGTCTTACATTACCCATCAAAAGCTACGAGCCAGTGAAAATTTGCCTGATTTTCCAAAAAGGGGGGGGGGGAATTCCGAAAAATATTTAGTGATCTTCATAAAAATTACCTATCTTATCTAGAAAAATTTGGAATTTTGTCTTTTTTACCACAAAAAAGATCACGGGGTCGTGTAATTTTTTTTTTTTTCAGAGGTGATTTTATCGAGCCAAAGAACCTGGAAGATCGGGATAGGGTTCTCTCAAACACAAGTCAAAAGTTTTAGAGCCCTTTTCCACGCCACTTTTCCCCCAAAGATATCCAATCAAAATTTTGAGACAATAATTTGATTCAGCCTAGTTAAAAGGTCCAATAATTATGCCTTTGGGGATAATATAGCTACCCATATTCCCCGGGGAAAGACCTGTAAATTCGGCAATGTTCTTATTTTCACATTTCGCAATTGTTGATGGGAGATATGCGGAAATTTTCGGGGAAGGGGATTTTCTGCCGGGGGATTTTCCCCGAAGACAATTACCCTTCAGGAGCAAATTTTCAGTGGGAAATTTCCAGGGGAAACTTTACGCATGGGGAAAAGGGAAGAGAATTTCCTGGCATGATTAAAAAACGGTCGGAAATTAAATTAAAAATTAATTTGTATCAGCTGAAACTAAGGAGCACCATTAAAACTTAAAACGAACAGAAATTACTCCGTAAATGCGGGGGGCTGCCCCTGCCTTGGCCTTCGTTCTTTATACTAAAGTTTGAACTTTTGTCATATTTCTTTAAGAAACTTTGCTCGAACACAAGGGCAGTTGAGTTTGAGTGAGAAGTGTTTTTAAATAACTTTAAGATTGCAGCGCAAAAAGCGAAGGCTGAGGAAGGGGCAGCCCCCCTCATATACAGTTTTCATTCGTTTTAATGGTGCTCCCTACTCTCAGCTGAAGAAAAAAACTTCTTTTTTATTTGATACCTAAGATACCCAGAAATATAAGAATACAATAATTCAAAACTAAAACGAACAGAAGCTTAAATCAATATTTTTCCAATATTTAATAGCCTAAATCAGAATTTTTTAGTACGTAGTGGGCACTGTATATAGATAACATAATCTATTATTTATATACTGTGGTAGTGGGTCTTGGCTGAGGATCGCCAAAGTAATGCGAGAAAAATAAGTTAAAACAACATTTCGGAAACCTCTCACCTAAACCAACAAAGTTACTCTAAAGGAAGCTAATTTAAAATCGTGCAAACAATATAGCTCCATTGTATTTCAATATTGAGTAATGAATCAATATGTCCGGAGTGTAAATTCAGGGTCAAGATCCATAGATGCGGAAGTAAAAATCACTTAAAGTAAATAGAAAACGAAAACCGCGATTGAAAACGAGAATGAAAAACTAGGGCGCGAAGCGAGCATCCTTCCTCTGACCCAACACTGGAGGGTAAAAAACAATTACTTTTTATATGCGTGAGAGTTGCGGAATTGAAAACAATTGAATATTTTTTTCGGACACTTGCTTAAAACGAGCGAAAATTTCTGATCGAGTAACTCTCTTACATGTGGTCAAATTACCTTAACCGCAATTAAAAGCTTGGTGAGATCCATATCAAATATTTTTTACATAACACTCCGAGAAACTTCTTATTGTTTAGTCCAAGAGTATCTTAGCATACCACAGCACTTAGTAGCCTTGTAGCCAGATATGTGGTATAAGATAATATAGCCCTAAAAGCCAAAATGGCCTATGCCAAAAGCATCAGTTTTCAGTTTCCACAACGAATGTGAATTTTTCAAAATACTGATTTTAAGAATTGAAATAGCAAACACCTTAGAAATGGCACAAAAGTTCCCTACATGACAACACTGTCCCAGTATTTTATTACTCAAGGCGAGCGGTTTTAATATAGTGGTAACTAGGCACGTACACAAGAATTTTTTTTGAAGGGGGGATAAAAAAATAAACGAATTTAATTTCACAATTCGAATAAGAAGTGGGCAGTAATTGAGAAAAATTTGGGTCCATCGGCCCTTAGCCCTCCCCCCGTTCCCTAAAAACATCCCTGACACTAATCTTATCATAAAACAATATGAAATATATTGCCACTTAAATCCTGGTATAAACCGAAATATTGGTAGCGCTTGCCCTCTCTTCTGGGAAAATTTTCTGGCCAAACTCTTAACTATATATTTATGATTGGTCCTCCAAGGAATAATAAGAAAATATGCTGGGAATGAGGTTCACAACGTGAAAAGATCGTAATCTTCATTTTAAAAAATATAAGGATTATAAGGCCGATCAGAAGGCATGTCGAGGAGCTCTTTTTTATTTGTTTAAGATTTTGGTACCAAAATGCATATTAACCCTAGATTTGCCTACTCATAAAAAAATTGCCTAGAAATAAGGGTCAACACACAAAAATGAAAAAAATATAATTTGGCAACTGAATGTTCTCAGATCCTTTAGAAGGTCCTTAAACCCTATTCATGCTTAAATTTTCTTAAACGCAATCCAAATACAAAGAAATGCAAGCAAACACCACAAAAAAAAACATTACAACCGTAACTAATCTTTTGGTATCTTTTTTAATTTATTCTATCAATTACCATCTTTTTAATCAATTGCTCAAGTATTTGATTGAAATAATTGATTTAATTAAATAGCCAGTCGCAAGTCACATTTGGCAGCTCCCTCCTCTGATGTGTACGGGAGGTAAAAACAAAGGTCTGCAAAATTTACCAGGACTTTACCTTAATTTTACCGAAATATCAATTTCCAGGAGTAAAAATGATTAATCAGTCGATTTGTTGGCTCTCTACCCTCGATACATCTGATACAATATAAAGGATATTCGAAATCAAACATTTTTTACTCCCTGGGCCCATGTTAATTCTATGCATGCCTAAAAACTGCGAATTCTTTTTAACATTAACAATCAAACATTAACATCAAAACAACTAAACAACAAAACAACTAAAGGTACACCTCCTTAAGCTATTCACATGGTTTTACCTTATTTTTGCTGGTTTTTGATTTCCAAATATGGCACACACTATTACCAAAAACTAAAAAACTACATACGAACGTATTTTTCATGAAAAATTAAATTTTCTTGATTCTTTAATTTATATATATACATATATATATCATATATATATATATATATATATATATATATATATATATATATATATATATATATATATATATATATATATATATATATATATATATATATATATATATATATATATATATATATATATATATAGATAATTTCGGAGACCACACTGCCTTTCCATGACGATAAATAAAAGTTCAAATAGGGATAAAATCCTTTTAATAGACAGTGATGTAATAGAAATTCACAAAAATACCACATATAGTTTTACTACTGATGACGGTCACTGTATATGTGACCGAAATATCTGGTATTTTTGTGAATTTCTATTACATCACTGTCTATATATATATATATATATATATATATATATATATATATATATATATATATATATATATATATATATATATATATATATATATATATATATATATATATATACATATAAAAATGTGTGTAAGTTTTCAGTGAACCAATTAAAAAATATCAAATATCATTTTCATAGCCTTGGTACTTTAAGCAACCCCCTTGAAAGCCGTTACTTTAAACTAAGAAAATGTAAATATTGTTATCCCGCGTAATGAACAGATTGGCGACCAGTTACAAGTGCATTTCAATAGCCCTGTCGTACCCCCCCCCCTCCCCTGGAATAAGAGTTTGCCTAGTTTCACTGATTTCAATACCAAAACATAAATATGACAAATGTGCTTCGGATGTTGTAAATATAACAAGTGTGCTTCGGCTGTTATAAATATTACAAGTGTGTTTCGGCTGTTGTAATTCAAAAGGCAATATGTGCCCATTTCTGCAAGGCCCTATCCAGAGGGGAGGGGGTTTCAAAAATTTTTAGGGGGTAAATTTTCAAATAAACAATCTAGCAGTTCATTTTGAAAATTTTAAACTAAAGTAGCGGGTGCAGTTAATAAATGAAAATCATTAATAAATTGTTAATTAATTAACAAATAAAAATAACATATAATTAAATACTAATAATTAAATAATAAATAGTTAGGTACTTGTTATTAACCCGAGAACACTAAAGTTTTTCATATGAGTAAAACCGGTTTGTCTGTCTGCATTCGGATATAATTACCTCAGTCTCAGTAAGAATTATATTTCCATATTTCTTTGTTATGGTTTCCATAATTTTGTTACTAAAGTGTTATATTTTCATCAGATTTCGGTATATTTCACTATAATTAACTAAGCTTCACTTCTTGAGTGTGGTCGGGATAATAGACACGTACCAATAAATAAAACTAAAAATAATTGAAAAGTTAAAGGGGGGGGCTAATCAAGATTTTACCCCGGGCGCAAGAGAGGCTAGAACAGCCAATGAGCTTAAATGACAAACATTTCTTTTAGCAAAACAGGCCCCTTTCTTAAAAAAACGGCAAACCATAACAACAAGGGACCAAATTTTCTCCTTCTACAAATATATGAAGGCAAAATATTTGTAAGTAAAAATTTTAAAAACAATAAATAAAAAGAGAAAAAGATAAATTTTTTATCACAATTTTTCGAGACCGGAAGGGTCCGTTTTTCTGTATTTGCTTTAAAAAGTAATATTTCCAGGTTTTATGTTTTGAAAGGCAATCTGTAAATACAAGGTTTGGAGAATTGGAATTGCTAACTGGCTATAGCCTATTTGTTGCATTCAAAAATACTTTCAGGAAACAACTAGCCAAACATCAGGGTAAAAAGCGAATATGTAATAAGTTATGTTCATTTTCAACTTAAATGTCACTCTAATTTCATTTGAAAAGAAATTGGACGTTTTAACTTATTCAAAGACCATTGATTACGAACATAAGGAAAAATCTATGAATGGACCTTAATTCCGATTTCACAACATAAATTTGATTCATGATTGGCAATAATTCAACACCTGAATAATTATATTTATTTGAATGTTAAAAACAGCATGGAATACAACAGCGTAAATTCATTGAAACTGACCCAAACTGAAGGACACAATTAAGAAGACAATATCGCTGCTGAAATATTATAAATTTATTTTCAGGCACTAATGATTTTGAAAATCGCAATTTACTATGTTAAAAGGATAACACTGTGGTTTTTTTGAATAGAAGATACCTTTCATAACCTTCAATCTAATTTGTTTGCCGTTTATGTTATCACAGCGGTGTCACTATACGTACCAAGGCCATCAAAATATAAACATTTTCTGCCCAGAAGCGTAAAAATTGGGGAGTCTTGGGGTAAATCCCCCGTAAAAATAAACTTTTTTTCTGAATTTCTTATTCAAATTCTCGGTAATTGTTAAATATCCTTACCCCACTCAAGTTCTTGATCTGAGTAAAACCAGTTTCTCTCTGTATTTCAATATGTGCTCGGTGATAATCAGCTTAGCCTGAGAGAGATAAACTACAATGCAGGTATATTTTAATTAAATATTTAATATATAGAGTTGGTATTTTAGTTAGGTTAGGTATTTAATATAATGCGTTCTAGGCGGCCTGCTTTCCATAATTCTCTGTTGTAGTTTCAATTATTTTGTTAATCAAGCATTATATTTTCATCATATTTTCGTACATTTCATTAGGATCAACATAACATCACTTCTTGGGTGAGGTCAGGATATTTAACAAGTACCAAATTATCAAATAATTCTTTTTATTATTTGGCTCCCTATGGGAAAACACACAGCGTTAAGTGCCTGTTGAAACTTTCTAAGATATTTTTTTGTTACTTTGAAATTATGAAATTTTTAAAGCAGTAACACATTTTGGTCAATGTCGCCACGTTAAACCGTGAAAATAAATAAGCAAAGTAATTAATTAAAATTCAAACACTTTTCACCCGTAAAAATCCAAACATTAACAACGTGTTTGTTCCCTAAGACAATTCCACCTTAAAAGGAAAGCTACACCTTCTTTAAGCTGTTTCGTGCCATCTGTTTCTAGCTTTTTTTTCGGATTTACCACCCACATGTCTTTTTTTAATTTGGCGTTTCTTGTTTTTAATTCTTTTTTTTAAGTTTCCACTTGCAAATTACATTAGCCAGATTTCATTTACACTGTCCTAGGTACTTCAACACTATTTACCTGTTAAAAACCTGATAATATCAGCATGCAATTGAAGACCTTTATACTTGTGTCCCTGCTCCCCGCAACGCTCCCCCGATTCTTACTTCTCTGATAATTTCTTACTGTTTGGCTTCCATATATCCTTGGGTTTCACCGATACAACCCTAGGATAAATTCACTAGTTAATTCCTCCCCCCCCCCTCGTTCACCCTCTCCTCCCTTGCTCTTCTTTAACTAGGGATATTAAGATTACTGAAGACCCCAATATATTTAGAAAAACCATTGATGATCTGCTTTTTGCTGAATATGAGTTTTGATTGATCGATTGATTTATTGTGGGGGTTTTGTTGATATGATGTTCCCGGAGAAAATGTATAATATATAATATTCTTTTGTATTTACTGTTTAGTGTGATGGTATTAGTGGTGTCGGTGGCCTTTTTGTTTTAAGGATTTTGTTTTCTCTACCTCCCCCAAGGACAAGCTTAGCTTTTTAGGGGAAGTAGCAATAATTTTTTGTTAATATGTTTTGTCAATCAATAGTACTCTCTCTCATTTTTATACCTATAAAATTTTCACAGAAAAGTACAGAAGAAATTTTCCCCTTATATAGTTGATGAGTATTATTAAAACGGGTCCCTGTCTAAGGTCCAAAACTGAATCAAACAGTTCGTAGTAACGAACTGTAAGTAAGGAGCGACCCGGCTCAATGGTAACCGAAACTCTAAAAAACGGAATTTTGATACCAATAATACATCAAAAGAATCAGATTTTAATTCTAATTTCAAATATATAAGTTTCATCAAGTTTAATCTTACCAATAGAAAGCTCCGCGCCTGAGAATATTTTGCTGATTTTCGAAAAAAGGGGGAAAGACCCAAATCTATAGAATCTTGAGGAAAATTTCACAATCAGATTCAACGTATCAGAGAACTCAACTTTAGAGGTTTAAAGCTCAAATGAGCAAAAATTTGGACTTTTTCATTTTTTGTCAGAAGAAAGATCACCACGGATGCGTTTTTTTTTGTTTTTTTTTGTTTGTTTTTTTTTTCTTTTTCCCAGGGGTGATCGTATAGACCCAGTGGCACGATAAAATAGTGGGAGGGCTCATTGGAACAGAAAATAAAAGTTATATTGCCCTTTTTAAGTTACCAAAAAAATGGAGGGCAACTAGGCCCCCTTCCACGCTCATTATTTTCCCAAAGTCACCCGATCAAAATTTTGAGACAGCCATTTTGTTCAGCATTGTCGAAAATATTATAACTATGTCTTTTAGAATGACTTAATCCCAAAGCCCCCCGGGGGAGGGTTGAAAGTTATGAACTTTACCCACTGTTGACATATAGTATTGGTTATTGGGAAGTATACAAACGTTTTCTGGGGTAATTTTTCTGGTAGGGGGGTTTGGGGGGTGGGTCGGGGGTTATAGGGGAGGATCTTTCCGTGGAGGATTTTTCTTTGGGGTAAGGGACATTTCTATGAAGGGGGCGCCGGATTTCCAAGCATTATTTAAAAAAAACGATCAGAAATTAAATTTTAAAAAAAACAAGTTTTTTCAACTGAAAGTAAGAAGCAACATTAGAACTTAAAACGAACAGAAATTATTACGTATATGAGGGGGTTCTCCTCTCAGTCAAGACCTCACTCTTTACGCTACAGTTTTTTTTAGTGCTTTCAAAAGAGATATATATTCTAATTAATCGGCTTTTTTTATTCAGGGGTTTGTGAATTAATATTTTTTTAACTTTTAACTTAAAGAGCGTGTAATTTACTAAGGGGAGAACCCCCTCATATGCGTAATAACATAGACGTAATAAAAAAAAAAAACAATAAAAAAACAAGCGATACAGCTCAATATTAATCGAAACTTTTAAAAACGGAATTTTGATGTAAATAAATTTATCAAAAGAATGGGCTTATAATGCTGATTCTAAATATAGTTCATTGCGTAAGTTAATTTGTAAATTACGTCAGAACCAAATTTAGAGACAGCCATTTAGCAAAAGAAAAGTAAAATTTTTATGCAAATTTTGTTTACTTATTCAATGACGGTGAGCCAAAATAAAAGCTGCATTAACTAAAAAACGATCAGAAATTAAATAAAAAAACAAGTTTTTTAAACTGAAAGTAAGGAGCGACATTAAAACTTAAAACGAACAGAAATTATTCCGTATATGAAAGGGGCTGTCCCCTCCTCAACGCCTCGCTCTTTACGCAAAAGTTTTTTATTGTTTAAAAAAGTAAAGTTGTAAGACAGAGTCAAGCTTTTGCGCAAAGAGTGAGGCGTTGAGGAGGGGACAGCCCCTTTCATATACGGAATAATTTCTGTTCGTTTTAAGTTTTAAAGTCGCTCCTTACTTTCAGTTTAAAAAATTTGTTTTTTTTATTTAATTTCTATTAAAGATCTGCAGTCGCTGCCATAGATCCTTTAGGGGGAATATGATGCTGAATTATTCTCTTTTGTTAAAATATTTCGTTGAACTCCAAATTTTGACAATTAATTATTTCTTACTATATGTATCCCAATCAAATGTATACCCCATCATTTTAAGCAATTGGGATTAGTAAAAGTACTGACTGGACTATAACATTAACCTCTTGCAAAATATAAACATTTTGGGGGATAAATATGCTTCTTTCTGTCATTTTGGGCTAAAGTTAATAGCACAAAAGATTACTACATTAACAGTAAGTGAGTTCTGAAGCACACATTAAGATGCCAACCCGAGGTATGAGCCCCCTCCCTCCCTGAAGTATATTCTTGCAAACGTGCCCGGGGCTAAGCTCAACCTTAGATGTATTCAGTCCCTTCTTGAAAACATAAATTTCAATGGAGAAAACAATCCCAGAATGAGAGTATGCAACCCTTTAGAGGAGCTACAATCCACTCTACACTACTCTACCAACTACACCTGTTCCACTTGTTTGATTTTTTGGGGCCAAGCAACATATCGTGGTAATTACCTATCAACTTAAAAATGGAAGTTAAGTACACGGTAAGTCATATATTATGTCCCTAACGGGTGTCAATTCATTCATCCTTTCTTCCGATTTCTAGCAAAATAATAGCTTTAAAAACTATATTCCAGCGAGGAAACTTGTGTTTGAGCTGAGAGGTATCTTAGAGGCTGGAATAATATTTGTCTGGAATTCTGGAAACTTTCTCGCATTGGAGAGACTGGAATTATGGATTTGAATTTTAGCAGCATTGCAATTGACCTCTTCGAAGGGTAAATCGATTAAGTCCATATAAAAAAGGAACACAGTAAAAAAAATTATTGTTCGAAAACTTTTGGAATTTTAGAGACTGGAATAATGAAATATTTGAATTATGGTACCTTTCCATTGCTCCTGAATTGACTCGTTCGGAGGGCATATCGATTAAGTCTATAGAACAGACAACGAAGACAGTTCAAGAAAGAAACATTGATGGTTTTAAATTTTAATGTAGCCTACCAATCGTCTGATCGCAAAAATTAATGTTCAGGGTTCGTTTCTGTTCCTCGTGTATAAAAAAGCCTGGAACATGTGTTTAAGTAGCCTACAATTTAGTATCATTTTTGTCGAATTCGCTATTTGATCGGATTTGGCCTTGGAGCAGATAAAATAAAAATCACTTGAACGACAGAATTTAGGGAATAATAATGACACTTGTAAGTAATCTCTGAAAGGAACATAAACAAAGGGTCGCTTGGTAACCCTCCCCCCCCCCAAAAAAAAAAAATAATTCTTTATATTCTTGAATTTCTCCACACTTAGCCTACTATTCGAAATTTATAAAAAATTAATAGTGGTCCCCACAAGAAAATCCTAATAAATAAATTTCTGCTCTGTTATTATAAAATCAAATATTTAAGCTACGAGGCAAGAACGTGGGAGAAGGGCGGGTATACAGGGACACGTTTTTGTCAAAAGTTTCCCGTTTTTTGTATTTAATTATTCTATTTTAACCGTCTTTTTTAAGTTATGTCCCTTCAAAATGTCCCCTTCCCTCAAAGACAAAACATGTGTACGCTCCTACTGACTATTATAAAGCAGCTAAAATAATAAAAAAAAAGATAATTTCCCGTAGGCTATTCTAAAATTAACATGGATTACCCAAAAAATCCAATGCATAAAAATTTTGGTACTTGTTAATTAGATGAAACACGCCGAAGAAGTGAAGTTAGGCTAATCCTAATGAAATATAACCTTCATATAACATTTAGTCTATATACTAATATAATTTGGGCTAAATATTTGCACATTAGGGGTGGTCCGGGGGTAAAGTATTTGGACAGCGCTCCTAACCTAACCTAAACTAACCCCCACCTTCTAATGTCCAAATATATAGCCCAAATTATACAAGTCCAATGCATTCTGTCACTTGTCTTTGTTGCTATGAAACCGTTTTTCTGAGATCTAAGATAACCGTAATTCTTGAGCTGTTTCATTTAATTAACAAGTTCCGGAATTTTTTTTGGAGGGGAAAAAGATCTGATTTCTAAAAATCTGAAAATTTATTGTTGAGTTTTGTAATTTGAGACGGGGGAGAAATTCTTCTCAAAACCACACGTGCACGCACGAAAATTACTTGTATCTAACATTTAGGACCCCCAAAAACGTATATTTTAAAAATATCGTTACCGTATTGAATTTCCAGTGGTTATCAGCGACCAAGGCTCAAAATAAGGAGCGGAAATTGATATTTAGGCCACGGTGTTGCTCAAAGGGACACCAATAAAGATATATCATGAATCCTATAATGGTTACGTAGAAGTTCAATCCAATATAGGTACAAAAAACAGAAAACAGAGAAGCTACTTTTCTATAATTCGTAAGCAAAAATATTACTTAATTTGATTTACACCTCTGACGTATTTTCGTGATCCAATCATATTATTTCTTGTCCCTGGAGAGACAAAAACTTCCTTCTTTTTAAAACCTGATTGGTTTTGAAACCGGTTTTAAAATCTGGAAACCGGTTTTAAAATCTGTGGGAAATTTAAAGCCAGTATAAAGAATGGAAAAGTCAAATTATTTCCCTGTGTGAAAATCTAAGCCAGTAAAAGGAACAAACACTTTTGAGTTACAAAATTTCAAAAAAAAAGACCACTGTTTCTGTCTTTTTGAAAAAAAAACTCTAACTGTTTTTCTGTCATCCGTAACCAATAATAGAATGTATCAGTTCCAGTAACCCCAAAGACGCTATTTAACAAAGGACAAGTTCGACATGACATCGGAAAAATTTAAATACGTTTTTTCAGCTATTGTTAGAATTTTTTTATACAGTGAGTTTTTTGGATTCAAAATGTGACAAGATAAACTTGAGAACAAAAGGCCGATTTCCAACTGTGTCTGCAAGTGAGTCAGGTCAGCCGTTCTCTGGTCAAGTCAGTGCAGCCGTTCTCTGGTCAAGTCAGTGCAGCCTGTCTCTGGTCAAGTCAGTGGTCAGCTTTCCTCTTGCAAAACCTAGTATCTGCACACAAATTTTAGAATTAAAATTTTAAAGATTGATGTCCCCTAATTTTAGCAGCAGGGGCGTAATTTCGTCGAATTCCTGGGGCTGGTTGGGGGTTGGACAAAGTTAGAGCCAATTTTCCCAAATCAAGTGAAAATTACAGTAAAAACTAAAAAATAAGCCGTTTGATACCATAAAAGTACTATTTAGTACCTTCAAATTACTATAAAAGTACTTTATAGTACTATATAAAGTTAACTTATTTAACTATTAAATAAAAAAAACAAGTTTTTCTAACTGAAAGTCAGGAGCGACATTAAAACTTAAAACGACCAGAAATTATTCCGTATATGAAAGGGGCTGTCCCCTCCTCAACGCCTCGCTCTTTACGCGAAAGTTTTTCACTGTTTAAAAAAAAATAGAGTTGTGAGAAAGTCAAATTTTAGCGTAAAGAGCGAGGCGTTGAGGAGGGGACAGCCCCTTTCGTGTACGGAATAAATTCTCTTCGTTTTAAGATTTAATGTCGCTCCTTACCTTCAGTTAAAAAAACTTGTTTTTTTTTATTTGATTTTTGAACGTTTTTGAATAAATGCAGGTTTTGATCTTGGCTCACCGTACATGAATAATTAAAACACAATTTTCATATTAATTTACTTTTATTTGGTTAAATGGCTTTCTCGAAACTTGTTTAATTTTATTTACGAATGTTTTTATTAGTAATAAATATACGTAACTTACGAATTAACTTACGTGACGAACTTCTATATTCATATATTTTTAATACGTATATTAGGGGGTTCGCCCCCTAGTCAATACCTTGCTCTTTAAGCGAAAGTTCGAATTTTGTTCCAATTCTTTAAAAATGACCGCTTAATCACAAAGGCCGTTAAGTAGAATAAATAGCTCTTATGAAAGTACTAAAAAAATCTTTGGCTTAAAGAGCGAGGCATTGACTAGGGGGTGAACCCAATCATATATGTAATATTTTCTGTTTGTTTAAAGTTTTGATGTTGCTGCTGTTGCAGTTGAAAAACTTGTTTTTTTATATTTAATTTTTGATCTTTTTTTAAATAATGCTGAGAAGTCCGGCGTCCCTTCATAGCAATGTCCCTTCCCCCATGAAAACTTCCTTCATGAAAATATCCTCCAAAATAACCCCCGAATCACCCCCCCCCCTCCACTACCAGGAAAAATCTCCCCTGAAAACATCTGTATACTTCCCAATAACCTATACTATATGTTAACATTGGGTAAAGTTCATAACTTTCACCGCTCCCTACGGGAGATTCGGGGGATTAAGTCATCCTAAAAGACATACTTATTATATTTTAGAACATGCTGAACAAAATGGCTCTCTCAAAATTTTGATCAGGTGACTTTGGGAAAAAAATGAGCGTGGGAGGGGGCCTAGTTGCCCTCCATTTTTTTGGTCACTTAAAAAGGGCACTAGAACTTTTAATTTCCATTTCAATGAGCCCTCCTACAATATTCTAGGACCACTGGGTCAATACGATCACCCCTGGAAAAAAAAACAAATAAACACGCACCCGTGATCTTTCTTCTGGCAAAAAATGCAAAATTCCAAATTTTTGTAGATAGGAGCTTGAAACCTCTAGAGTAGGGTTCTCTTATACGCGGAATATGATGGTGCGATTTTCTTTCAGGTTCTATAGCTTTTAGGGGGCCTTTCCCCCTTTTTTCGAAAATCAGCCGAATTTTCTCAGGCGCGTAACTTTTGATGGGTAGGATTAAACTTGATAAAACTTATATATTTGAAATCAGCATTAAAATCTGATTCTTTTTATATATCTACTTGTATGAAAATTCCCTTTTTTAGAGTTTCGGTTACCATTGGGCCGGGTCGCTCCTTACTTACAGTTCGTTACCACGAACTGTTTGATAAAGGCGAATGGACGAACTCCATTCGCCTCCATTCGGAGGCGAATGGAGTTCGTCCGGAATGATGCAGACCTTGTCTGCTGACCACGTGCCTCTGGATATGGGGTCATCCCCTAACTAAACACTCCGATCAGGGTGGCTGCAATCTCATGTGGTGGGTGGAGCCCACCCCGGGAATCTCAGTATCTAGGTTAAACCTAGCTCTAATCAGATGCCAGGCCTAGGGTTGGTTGGGCAAGCGACCCTCCACCTGAAAATAAAGTGCTACGCAAAGTGACTACATAGCCTTGGATCCGGACCTCCTTTTAAGACCTCAACCTACGCGCGTCAACGGACATGCTGACGACGTCAGAAAGACTGACAGACTGAACCTTCTAGACCAAAGGGGGCTTCGAATAGCCACCTGGAATGTTTTGACCCTGAATGCACCTGCTTCAAAGAACCTACTTTCTCAAGAACTTCGTAAGAATAAAGTGGCGATTGCAGGTCTCACAGAAACCCGTCTTACTGGAAGTGGAGAAGAGCGAATAGGCGATAATCACTCGTTAGTCTGGTCTGGAGAGAGCATGAGAAGAAATGGTGTTGGCCTCGCGCTAAGCGGCCTTGCAAGAAAGGCCTTACTCTTGCACGAAGCTGTATCGGACAGAATAATGAAGGCCCGCTTTGGGCACAAGCATGGCAAGATGACAATTTTTGTATACTATGCCCCGACCAACGATTTTGACGACGTAACCAAGGAAGAGTTCTAATCTGCTCTGTCCAAATATCTGTCAACAGTGTCTCCCTACGATGTCACTGTTCTTCTCGGTGACTTCAATGCCACAGTGCGAGATGATATGGGTGTTTGGCGTGGCAAAAGTGGACCTGTATCCCCCCCCCCACTGAACGATAACGGCCTTCACCTACTCAAACTGTGCCGATCTCATGAACTTGTGATTGCAAGCGCCTACTTTCAACGTAAGACTATCTACCAGTAAATGTGATTTAGTAATAACAGTCGCAAAAAGAAGATGATTGTCTTTGTCATTATTTCTAAACACTGTAGATCATCGCTGAAGGACCGCAGAACTAATAGATCAGCAGAGCTCGGAAATGCAGATCACAGGCTTGTGTATGCTGATGTCCAGCTTCGCCTCCATGCACAGCGATCGGAAAGAAAACCAGTAGCAGCGGATATTGGGAAACTAAAGGAGCCATATACTCGCCTGAAGTATAGTGTTGAGATATCAAATCGCTTTGAGCTCCTGGGCACACTCAACAACAGCGAAGACGCCTGGAAGTATTTTAAATCACAGACCAGCGAAGCAGCACAGCTGGTGCTTGGCAAGCGGAGTTTCCCGAAGAAATTGTGGCTAACTGACGGAACACTGCAGGTCATAGAGCAAAGGCGGAGGGCAAGACTTCTTGGGGACATGGCCACCTATCGAAGGCTCAATGGAGTGCGTAACAGACTTATTCACTGAGACCAAACTCAGTTTGTTGCGAGGAAAGCCAATGAAATCAAACTAGCAGCAAAAACGAAAGACATGGGTAGCCTGTTCAAGCACCTCCATGATCTCACAGAAAATAAAACACCAGCATTTGGACCCGTCCTATCCAGGTATGGAACACTTCTCTCTGATGAGGGTTCTTGTCTCGAGCGGTGGAAGGACCACTTCTGCTCACTCCTGAACAACACTAACCCGTCTATGCCTTCTACTGATAGTCCCAGCCAACATGGCAGTCCTAGATCCGAAACAGATACTCCTCCAGACGAGCGTTCCAGCACCTCAGAAATTTGAAATGAAGTAAAAGGGCTCAAGAACAATAAAGCTGCCAGTATCTGTGGCCTGAGTGCGGAGCTGCTTAAATATGCAGGTCCTTTTATGCTCCTGTTTCTCCACACCCTGTTCTCTAAAATCTGGCAAACCGATATAATTCCCTAAGATTGGCGGATGGGTTTCATTATCCCTTTTTGGAAGAGGAAAGGTTCTAGAAGCGACTGCTTGAACTACCGTGGAATAACCCTACTGTCTGTCCCGGGAAAACTTTTCTCAATGTTCCTGCTAGATCGATGTCGAAATATCATTCGTAAAATCCGGTGACTAGAGCAAGCTGGTTTCATATCGGACCGTTCAACCATCGAGCAGATTTTTACGATCCGACAAATCATAGAAAAAGCCACGGAATTCCGACAAAAAGATTTTTTTACCTTCGTCGACGTCCGTGATGCGTTCGACTCAGTGGACCGAGAAGCTCTTTGGCGGATTCTAGAATGGACAGGCTTCCCTAAGAAATACTGCAGGCTCTTCAAAGCTCTACACCATGGGACGGAGAGCTGTGTTCAAGTGAACGGCCACCGCAGCCCGTTCTTCCAAATCACGACAGGAGTGTGCCAAGGATATGCAGTTGCCCCAGAGCTCTTCAATGTCATCATAGACAACGTTATGACTAGGACTACTTCACGTCTCAGCTTTGGACTCAAGTTTGGAGATCGTGTAATTACAGATGCTGATTTTGCCGATGACTTAGCTATTCTGGTGGACTCCATGGAGCAGTTGCTGGATGCGCTTCAAATCCTACGAGAAGAGGCTGCCAAAGTAGGACTGCAGATAAACTGGACTAAAACGAAAATTATGGCCATAGACCCATTCTCCCCTGCTGCCAATCCTTCAGTTAGCCTGGATAGCACCACTAGCATCGAAGTTGTCCAAAGGTTCACCTACCTGGGCTCCATAATTTCTTCAGATGGCTCGCTTCTTTCTGAACAACAAGCGAGAATATCCAAAGCGTCTTTGGCCATGGGCAGACTGAACCGTCACCTCTGGCGAAAACCAAACATCAGTCGCACAACGAAGCTGCTGATTTTCAACGCCCTCGTCGGCTCTGTGATGCTCTATGGAGCTGAGACGTGGCAAGCTTCAGCCACAACCCTCAAGGCAATTGATGTCTTTCAGTCGAAGAGCCTGAGGAGGATCGAAGGTCTACGATGGTTCGACTTTGTCAGCAATGAGAAGCTGCTGCAGCGCACCAAGCAGTCTCGGTTTTCGACCCAAGCAGCCGAGCGAACACTACGATGGTTCGGACACCTACTTCGAATGCCTCCACACACACCTGCGAAAACGATCCATGACTTCGACCCTGTCAAAGCCGGTTGGGAGCGACCTCGCGGCCGACCGAAGAAACGATGGTCTGACAGCCTGTTCGAGTTCCTGGCGATGGCAAATATCAGGTTGAGCGATGTGCAAACGCTTGCCATGGACCGAAGTGGATGGAGGAGGCAGACGTCACTCTCTACGCCGAGCAGCGCCCGGCAGGAGACATAAGTCAAAGTAAAGTCAAAGTCAAAAAAAAAAAAAAAATTCTGATTTTCACAACAACTTGAAAAAATATAGACGTTAAGCTTCGGCAGATGAGAGCCGAAGTGTATTTTCTAAATGTCACCTATTTGGAAATTCCGCACTTTTTAAAACATGAAATCTGTACGTATTTTGAGAACCGAATCAAGTATGGAGACCAATCGATTGAGTGTGCTAAGTTTAAGTGGGTGGAATACAAATCTCGATTTGACTGCAAGGGTAAGACTGGGTGATAAGACTCGATTTGATTGGGTGGCAAGTTCATGAAAACACAGAAAAACTTCAACCACTACTACTACTAACAACTGACTGCAGTACCAAACCACCTGAGGCCAGCCACTACAGCTGCACAACATTCCTTCTCCATCCCAATCTATTCAAAGCCTCCTCTTCACACCCTTAACAAAAGTTACAATTTTCTTTAAATCCTTCCTTACGACGTTCTCCCATCCATTCTGGGACGACCTGCGTTTCGTTTGGCCCTATATGGTTGATCGAAAAGGACGATCTTTGGCAATCTGTCATCCCTCATCCACATCCTATTTCTCATTATAGCCCTAGAGAGCAGAATAGAAGTATATTTTTGCACAGCTTACTGTTTGAAATACGATCAGTCAGACGGGTACCCAAAGAATCCTCAGATAACTCCTCAAACATGTAACAAATTCTCCCCCGTCTCTCGGGAACGTATTTGACCACTGTCATCACTGTAGCTACCAATATTTGAATCTTGTTTCGCTGAAAACTTCGGCTATAGAAATCATCTTAACATTTTAGGGATTCATGCCTGGCCTCGGAAAACATGCTTGGCAGTCAGTATATCTTCTTTTTTAATAGCCCTAAAAAGTCCGCATTTCTGTATTGGTTAGTGTTTTACATTCATAACAGAAGTATATATATGTGTTGCACATTATAGCTAAAAAGAGAGAAAGATGGTAAAAATTTGTCAAAACAGTTAAAGCACGGGAACTCAAGTTACAGAAAAACTTAAAATTTGGAGAAGGGTAGGTTCTCCCAATATTATATTTGGAGAAGACCCTCCCCCCCCTCAGATGATTGCTTGTACGGTCCAGGTTTGCGTTCTAGATGAACTACCATGGTTGTTTTCTTTAAAATTTATCTTGGTTTTAAAATATAGGTGCTTGTGTATTATCCCGAATACGCTCGAGAAGTTTACTCTGTTTGATCCGAGAAAAACCGGTTTGTCTGTCTGCAATCGGTTATAGTTAGCTTAGTCTGAATGATATAAACTACGATGCTGGCATATTTTAATTAAAATGTAATATATATAGATGTGGTCAGGGGATAGGTATTTAATACAATGTGTTCTGGGTGGCCTGCTTTCCATAATTCTTTGTTGTAGTTTCCATAAATTTGTTCATATATTTTCATCATATGAACATATTTGGTTACCTTTTTTTGGAGTGGCAATACAAGCCCAGCTGACTGGGCTTCATGCTTTCTTTTGTTCATTTTTTGTGCATGAATTATGTCTCTATTGGGAAATAAATCATTATGATTCACCTAGCTTCACTTCTCGAGTGTGTTCGGGATAATACACTAGTACCAAAATAAGTGCATATTTGTAAAAAAAAACACGCCCCAGCGGATATGATATTCAACCGATTAAAAAGGATAAATACTATTTCCGGCATTACATTTTCTGCTCCGCGGAATCAGCATTTTCATCCATTTATACACAGTCCTGTTTCCACACACTACTCCATACTGGCCATTATTTTTTTTTTTTTTTTACTGCTGATAAAACAAAGGCTTGAAAGATAACCATTCATGCGCAATAAATTAAAGGTTATAAAAAAAAGTCCTGAAAATCCACATGAATCCTTCAGTTAGGTTCAAAGGCTGGGTTCATAATTATGACACGTTTTTTTGTAATATTCAAAACAGCAGGATAAAATAGAATCTTGTATGCTGAACTACATCAGGGAATAAAACCTGCATTTATGTGAGTGGCTCACTTGCCAAATCAATTAAAACAATAAAACAGAGAAAAATAATATCGAATGTAAAACAGTGCTTTTGATCAAGGCACGTATGTTATAGGCCTTTGCGGATATATGCCCCCCTTGAAGAATCATTTTGGCCAACCCCACCCCCTAAGTCTTGAGATCCAAAGTTTGATCCTATTACCGCTTATATTTTCAATGCAGTTCACCACAGGCAGATAGCCTACACATAATTTTTTTCAGGAGAGGGGTTAAAGAGCAATAGTAAGAAAATCGGGAGAGGGATTATAATAAAAACGAAATTGTTAGATACTTTTAAAAAGAATTGCCAAGAAATTCAAAAAAATTTAGGGTTTCGAGAGGCCCAGGCGCCAATCCCCCCCCCCCCCCTCCCCCACGAACATGTCTAGGTTGGGTCGGGAAAGTACCGGTAGGATAAGTAGTTAGTGTCAAAGCCTAACTAATCTG
This sequence comes from Artemia sp. Qi Xiang Cuo, assembly GCF_049724085.1. NCBI lineage: Eukaryota > Metazoa > Arthropoda > Branchiopoda > Anostraca > Artemiidae > Artemia > Artemia sp. Qi Xiang Cuo. The sequence continues at coordinate 3,553,274 of NC_142806.1, forward strand.
AAGGTTGCAGTTATAATCCGTTACGAAAATAAGGTTTATTATTTGAAAACAGGCCGAATAAATTTATGAGATCATAGTTCTTAAACAACTCGAAATATAGGAATAAATATAAATTGAAAATTCGCAACTTCGAACATTGCAGATCAAATCTATAAGCCTTTGGTACTTGTCTGTTAAACAAAACACATTCAAGAATTACGCTGTGTAAGATCTGACAATAACCGGTTTGTCTCTCTGGAATCGGTCATGATTGGCTTATTTTTGAGTGAGAAAAACTACGATGTAACTATATTTTAATTAATTATTTAATATATAGAGGTGGTTAGAGGATAGGTTATGTATTTAATATGTGTTCTGCGCGGCCTGCTTTCTATAACTCTTTGTCGTAGTTTCCATAATTTTGTTTCTAAAGTATTATATTATCATCATCTGTTGGTATATTTCACTAGGATTAGCCTAACTTCAATTCCTGGGCGTGTTTTGTTTTATAGACAAGTATCCGCCTTTTTTAAAGTATAATTGCCATCAAGCCATTGGCCAGTTGGAGACAAAGCCAAAACAGGTAGTCTGAGGGAGAGGCAAAGCTGGCACAAGACTTTTTCAGGAGTGTATAAAACATGATGTCATTTCACTTGTTAAATTTTGTCAATCATCCATCCATCCTAGGGTAGAGCTAAGGGAGATGGCCACAGAACTAGGGGATGATCAAGATTTTTGGTTTGACTCATGACGGGACAATGTCGACTGGGCTTGTCAAACAGTTCGTGGTAACGAACTGTAAGTAAGGAGCGACCCGGCTCAATGGTAACCGAAACTCTAGAAAACGGTATTTTGATACAAATAGATACATCAAAAGAATCAGATTTTAATGCTGATTTCAAATATATAAGTTTCATTAAGTTTAATTGTACCCACCAAAGTTAGGCGCCTGAGAAAATTTGGCTGATTTTCGAAAAAAGGAGGAAAGACCCCCTAAAAGTGATAGAACCTTAATGAAATTCACACCATCATATTCAGCGTATCAGAAAACCCTACTGTAGAGGTTTCAAGCTCCCATCTACAAAAATGTGAAATTTTGCATTTATTGCCAGAAGAAAGATCACGGGTGCGTGTTTATTTGTTTGTTTTTTTCCCAGGGGTGATCGTATTGACCCAGTGGTCCTAAAAAATCATGGGAGGGCTCATTGGAACGGAAATTAAAAGTTCTAGTGCCCTTTTCAAGTGACCAAAAAAATGGAGGGCAACTGGGCCCCCTCCCACGCTCATTTTTTTCCTAAAGTCACCTGATCAAAATTTTGAGATAGCCATTTTGTTCAGCATGTTTGAAAATATAATAAGTATGTCTTTTAGGATGACCCCCGAAGTTCCCGGGGGGAGGGCTTAAAGTTATGAACTTTACCCAATGTTAGCATATAGTATTGGTTATTGGGAAGTATAAAGACGTTTTCAGGGGAGATTTTTCCTGGTAGTGGGGGGTGGGTTGGGGGTTATGTGGGAGGATCTTTCCATGAAGGAAGCTTTCATGGGGGAAGGGACATTGCTATGAAGGGGACGCCGGACTTCCCAGCATTATTTAAAAAGAATCAGAAATTTAATATAAAAAACAAGTATTTCAACTGCAATAGCAGCAACATCAAAACTTCAAACGAACAGAAAATATTACATATATGATTGAGTTCACCCCGTAGTCAATACCTCGCTCTTTAAGCCAAAGATTTTTTAGTACTTTCATAAGAGCTATTTATTCTAATTAACGCCCTTTGTGATTAAGCGGTCATTTTTAAAGAATTGGAAAAAAATTCTAACTTTCGCTTAAAGAGCAAGGTATTGACTAGGGGGCGAACCCCCTAATAAAAAAAATTAAAAATATATGAATATAGAAGTTCGTTACGTAAGTTAATTTGTAAGTTACGTATATTTATTACTAATAAAAACGTTCGTAAATATAATTAAACAAGTTTCGAGAAAGCCATTTAACTAAATAAAAGTAAATTAATATGAAAATTTTGTTTTGATTATTCATGTAGCCTACGGTGAGCCAAGATCAAAACCTGCATTTATTCAAAAACGTTCAAAAATTAAATAAAAAAACAAACTTTCATATACGGAATAATTTCTGTTCGTTTTAAGTTTTATTGTCGCTCCTTACTTTCAGTTTAAAAAACTTGTTTTTTTTATTTAATATGAAGAAAGGAGAAGCTGAATTTGCTTGGATTCAAAGGCAAACAGGTGACCTAAGTCTGTTAAACAAAACATTCAAAAATTACGTTGTTAAAGATCTGACAATAACCGGTTTGTCTCTCTGGAATCGGTCATGATTTGTTTATTTTGAGTGAGAAAAACTACGATGTAAGTTCATATATCAGTTCATATAAGTTTATTAATCCACATTCAAAAACAAATAAACAAATTAAACAACACTTTCACGCTGGAGAAAACCTACGAAGGTTTGTGATCGTGCAAAGCTCGCAGTAACTACTTACCTATTAACTCAACTATTTGATTAAACTATTATAAATAAACCAAAAATAGATAAACTATATCCTATATATATATACATATATATATATATATATATATATATATATATATATATATATATATATATATATATATATATATATATATATATATATATATATATATATATATATATATATATATGTATGCATATATATATATATATATATATATATATATATATATATATATATATATATATATATATATATATATATATATATATATATATATATATATATATATATATATATATATATATATATATATATATATATATATATGTGTGTATATATATATATATATATATATATATATATATATATATATATATATATATATATATATATATATATATATATATATATATATATATATATATATATATATATATATATATATATATATATATATATATATATATATATATATATATATACATATATATATATATGTATATATATATATATATATATATATATATATATATATATATATATATATATATATATATATATATATATATATATATATATATATATATATATATATATATATATATATATATATATATATATATAATAGTAACAATAATAATAGTAAAAAAAAAATCCAGTCTCCATCACTCACTATACTCAACTCCCTCTCCCCTCCCTTACCCTGCCAACCTATATTTTAATTAAATATTTAATATATAGAGGTGGTATTGTAACAATATATTTAAAGTCCAAAACTAATAACTTTCTTTATGCACTTAAAAATAAACAAATTTAAAACAATAAGCTTCTAAAAAATGTATAAGCCTTGGGCCTTCATGATCAACAGGCCGCATCTTTGACACCCAGGCAGATAGAGATTTTTTTTAGATCCTCCCGACAATTTCTTATATTTTCAACAGGATTTGACAATTTTTCTGTTGTTTCTTAGTCATCACCCTTAAACAAAATCATGAGTTCGGGCCTTTGGAGTCCCTAATACGGATTAACATCCTAAGAAACAAAGGATAAATATTAAGAACCAAGAGAAAAAGGTAAAAAAAAACAATCACGCATGACAAGTGCATTCTTTCTAAGATATTTTGAAAACTCAAGGACATAATCAGCATTCGGTGTTCATTATCTCTCGGAAAAAGAGAATGGGAAAAAAAGATCAGGGTTACCATTGATCTATTTGCTAAACTCATCGATTAAACGATCCCACGGTCAAGAACTGCACAAACTTAACTGATTTAATTAGTTTAAAACAAGTTTTTTTCTAGAATATCAAACTGTACGCTTAAGGTATAAATACTCACTAACAACAAACTGGCTATAGGTGACGTAAGACAAAAAAAAAATAATAATAAAATTAAATAGCCGAGAAAAACGGGGGTAATGTCAGCCAAGTGGAACGAAAAGAAGCAAAAATATGCAGATATTTCGACAACTTTAGTTCGAATCTCCTTGAAAAGGTTAGTTTTCTTCTTTTCTGAGCAATGAAGACGGCTTGGTGGAGGTCCTTGTCAAAATATCTGCTTATTTTCGTATGTTTACCCTGCACTGGTTTAGCCTACATATTGACAAAGAAAATTATAGGCAGGGGATCCCAAGGGGCCCGGTCCTGACTCCTATTTGTTTTCTGATCCGTTCTAGCCGAGTGGTTAGCGCATTCGACTTGAAATCCTGAGAGTGCTAAGTTATACTTTACGTACAGCACTAGGAATTACCATGCTATTTGCGTACAGCACGTTCCTTAGTACCTCGCCATGCTATTTGCGTACAGCGGTTATTGCTATTCATATCAATTGCACATGGAAACAGTTTGACGTGTTTGGGGAGATTACGTTCCTTGGCACCTTTTCAGAGCATGTACTTATGGATACCTTTCCAAGCAACGTGATTAAACACGCTTTTACAATCGGAATTCATTGATTGACATTTGCAAAAAAGGGTAATTAGTGATTGGATAATTTTTTAACATGAAATCTCTGAATAAAATGTTTTTGGAGCATGTACTTGACGATGGAGAAAAAGGGTTAAAGTGATTAGCAATTACGAGCGGGGATTCCCCCACTGGTTCCTGAATTGCCTTACGTTCCTTGATACCTTTCCAGAGCATGTACTTGACGATGGCGAAAAAGGGTTAAAGTGATTAGCAGTTACGAGCGGGGATTCTCCACTGGTTCCTGAATTGCCTTGTGTTCCTAGGTACCTTTCCAGAGCATGTACTTGACGATAGAGAAAAAAGGTTAAAGTGATTAGCAGTTAAGGTAACCTCAATGGCGTTTGAACAGTGTTGTCAGTTTAAAATAGAGTCTAACGTTAGAGTATACTAGAAAGTTGATACTAAGAGAGATGTAGATGGCAAGATAAGAATTTTAATAATGGATAGCTCTACCTCTCCGATGTGTTCTGTATAATACGCAAGTGGTGCTTTAGCAGTGTTGTCAATTTAAAATAGTTTAACGTTATGCTATACGAAGAAGTTGATACTAAGAGGGATGTAGATGGCAAGAAAACTGTGTTTGTCTCTTTGGGCTGTTTATGTCTCTTTGGGCTGTTAGTGTTTCTTATGGCTGTGTGTCTCTTTGGGTTGTGTGTCTCTTTGGGGTGTGTGAGTCTATTTGATCTGTTTATGTCTCTTTGGGCTGTTTGAGTCTTTTTGGTCTGTGTTTGTCTCTTTGGGGTGTTTGTGTCTCTTTGGGCTGTTTGTGTTTCTTTGGGCTATGTGTGTCCTTTGGGCTGTTTGAGTCATTTTGGTCTGTGTGTGTTTCTTTTGGCTGTTTGTGTCTCTTAGGGGCCATGTGTGTCTCTTTGGGCTATGTGTGTATCTTTGGGGTGTGTGAATCTTTTTGGTCTGTATGTGTCTGTTTGGGCGTTTTTTGTCTTTTTGGGCTGTGTGTGTCTCTTTGGGCTTTGTGTGTCTCTTCGGGCTGTGTGTGTGTGTCTCTTTAGCCTGTGTGTGTCTCTTTGGGCTGTGTGTCTCTTTGGGCAGTTTGAATCTTTTTGGTCTGTGTGTGTCTCTTTTGGCTGTTTGTGTCGTTTTGGGCTTTGTGTGTCTCTGTTGGATGTGTGCGTCTCTTTGGACCGTGTGCGTCTCTTTGAGCGGTATGTGTCTCTTGGGCTGTTTGAGTCATTTTGGTCTGTGTGTGTTTCTTTTGGCTGTTTGTGTCTCTTAGGGGCCATGTGTGTCTCTTTGGGCTATGTGTCTCTTTGGGGTGTTTGAATCTTTTTGGTCTGTATGTGTCTGTATGGGCGTTTTTTGTCTATTTGGGCAGTGTGTGTGTCTTTGGGCTTTGTTTGTCTATTCGGGCTGTGTGTGTGTGTCTATTTATCCTGTGTGTGTCTCTTTGGGCTGTGTGTGTCTCTTTATGCGGTGTGTCTCTTTGTGCAGTTTTAATTTCTTTGGTATACGTGTGTCTTCGTCGGCTGTTTGTGGCGTTTTGGGCTATTTGTGTCTTTTTTGGATGCTTGCGTCTCTTTGTGCCGTGTGCGTGTCATTTAGCTGTATTTGTCTCTTTGGGCTGTGGGTGTCTCTTTGTGATGTGTGTGTCTCTTTAGGTTGTGTGTGTTTCTTTGGACTGTGTGTCTTTTTGGGGTGTTTGAGTCTTTTTGGTCTGTTTGTGTCTCTTTGGGCTGTTTGAGTCTGTTAGGTCTGTGTTTGTCTCTTTGGGTTGTGTTTATCTTTGTGCTGTCTGTGTCTTTTTTTGCTGTGTGTGTCTCTTGGGGCTATGTGTCTCTTTGGGCTGTGTGAGTCTTTTTGGTCTGTTTGTGTGTCTCTTTGGGCTGTTTGAGACTTTTTGGTCTGTGTTTGTCTCTTTGGGCTGTTTGTGTCTCTTTGGGCTGTTTGTATTTCTTTGGGCAGTGTGTGTCTCTTTGGGCTGTGTGTCTCGTTGGGCTGTTTGAGTCTTTTTGGTCTGTGTTTGTCTCTTTGGCCAGTCAACAGCTATGAGTTGGAGAAAATTGCCATTTGATCAGAACATTGAGCTAATTTCGTTCCAAGTATACGGGACTGGGAGAGCCGTCAGGGGGGTATTTTTTTAGGGAGAGGGGGCCATAATTTTTACGATAATAAAGAAACCCAAGAGATAAGCCCCCCGCGATCTGACATTAAATTTTAAAAAGTTTCTTCAACTGAAAGTAAGGAGCAACATCAAAACTTAAACGGGAAGAAATAGAGGCTGTTTCCAAAGATTTAGGATTCATTATAAAAAATTTTAACAAGAAATCTCTGAATAAAATATTTTTGGAGGGATGGGAGCGGGGTGTCAATTTTTGGAGGGACTCTTCTACTAATATCATAAACCATATCCTGTCTACGTGCCGGAACTGTGATGGAATAATGATGTCATGTAGAATATTAACACAAGAAATATATATTATTGTACATTATTAATATCAATGTACAACTTTGGACATTTTGAATCTGTTCCATAAAATGGTTCACCATGTTCTCTCTTGATACTATAGCTATTGTCTTCTCTTAGTTCGTAATCAGTAGAAGAATCATTATTCCCTTTTGACTCATACACAATTTTTATAGGTGTGTCATCGACAGATGCTTTTCGTCTTTGGTATTATTTGATTCATTGACTGTTTGATCACTGGCAGTAACGTTTGCTGGTACTTTGTTTTTCATCGATTCATCTTTATATTCCTTAGTGATATTTTCTGCCAATGCCCTTTTTATTTTTCTAGCAATTTCATTGTCTATTGTCACACTATTTTTACACAGGTAACAGTTCCGGCACGTAGACAGGATATGGTTTATGATATTATTAGAAGAGTAGGCCTTTCTTCTCGTCTTTGATTTCATTTAAATGCTTATACCCAAAAGCTGACGATATGATTTAACACTGGGTAACATGTTACCTCAAGCACTGGCAAGAAGATGTCCCTCTTCATCAACTATTATTTTTATGTTGGTATTTTCTTTGAGTGCTATCATCTCTGGATATCTCACTCTTGCATATCCACTATAAGAAGAGTTGAATTATTTTGGCACTCCAAAGAAATTAAATTCCTTACTGTCATGACAATGCACGCATACATTTCCGATAGTGCTACCATTTGTACTTGTTTCATAGTTTAAATACTTCTCCTTGTCGGCATTCAATGCTACAATAACATTGAAATGTGAACACACTTTATTAAAATGCTCCCTCTTCCCTTTTTTAAAAGATATGACTTATGTGTTTATCGTTCCACTGCGTGGAACAATCTGTATGGGCGTTTATCGTTCAAACGCCCATACAGACCAAAAAGATTCAAACACCCCAAAGAGACACACATAGCCCAAAGAGACACACATGGCCCCTAAGAGACACAAACAGCCAAAAGAAACACACACAGACCAAAATGACTCAAACAGCCCAAGAGACACATACCGCTCAATGAGACGCACACGGCCCAAAGAGACGCAAACATCCAACAGAGACACACAAAGCCCAAAACGACACAAACATCCAAAAGAGACAAACGCATACCATAATGACTCAAATTGACCATAGATACAAATATCCCAAAAAGATCCACGCAGCCCAAAGGGACACACACTGTCTAAAGAGACATACACTGCCTAAAAAGAAACACACAGTACAATTAGACACACACAGCCCATGCTCTGAAAAGTACATGCTCTGAAAAGGTGCCAAGGAACGTAATCTTCCCAAACACGTCAAACTGTTTCCATGTGCAATTGATATCAATAGCAATAACCGCTGTACGCAAATAGCATGGCGAGGTACTAAGGAACGTGCTGTACGCAAATAGCTTGGTAATTCCTAGTGCTGTACGTAAAGTATAACTTAGCACTCTACTTATTTGGTTTGAAAGAGGGTTCAATGGTGTGACCCTGTAAGCTCAGCCAGGGTCGACCCTCCTCTAAATGGGTGCCTGGAGAACTTTGGAGGGAAAACACGAGAAGCGTTGAATGATTTGCCCCCAACCACGCATTTCACTCCCGGTCGAAGACAGTGAATAAGGAGATTGGTACCTGCGCAACGCCGACCATTGGTAATTGTGCCAAAAAGTTACTTCAAAGGTTTTCTTTGTATATAATTTCTTTTTTGTTCCTTTTTAAAGCGCCAAAGACGGTTTGGCGGGGTCCCTTCGCCGGAATATCGGTTTTTTCTTTTCTTTTTATTAACTGGCTGAAAATCCCCCTCGTTTGGTTTTTTACTTGTTTTTAATTTGTTTCTTTGTTTTCTTCGTTTTGGTCATACAGTATGCATTATTCCACTGGCCCTCTCCTCGAAGTATATTCTCGGGTTGTATACCAAATGTTTTAATTACACATACTTTTTTAGCCTCAATTATCTATTCAGTTGAAAACAAATGTTGTGAAAACAAAGAAGAACAGAGAGTTTACTTGTAAACACGTTGCGACTCAAAAGCTTTTCTTTTTAGTGGCTTGACATTTATCACAAAAAGACCAATTAGGTTTTAGAAGGGCGGAGTTGTCTGTCTCCACAGAAGTTGCATTTCTTTGTCAGTCTAGATTTGTTACCCAGTACTAGCCCGAAGCATTAGTAAAAACCGGGTTAAAAAAAAACATCTCTCCAGAAATAAGTCATAATGTGATTTGCCTCCAAAACATATCACAAAATAGACCAATAGAATCAAAGCAATGTTTTTTAAGACGGGTAAATAGGAAAGCTCTAAAAGGCCGCTTTCTAATTACAGTGAAAAGCTGTTCCTGAAGCGACCGCACGCTTTCTTAGAGATGACAGCTCTAAGAGGCTGATTTCTAATTACAGTGAAAAGCTGTTCCTGAAGCTACTGCACGCTTTCTTAGAGATGACAGCTCTAAAAGGCTGCTTTCTAATTACAGTGAAAAGCTGTACCTGAAGCTACCGCACTCTTTTTTAGAGATGACAGCTCTAAAAGGCTGCTTTCTAATTACAGTGAAAAGCTGTTCCTGAAGCTACCGCACGCTTTCTTAGAGATGATAGCTCTAAAAGGCTGCTTTCTAATTACAGTGAAAAGCTGTTCCTGAAACGACCGCATGCTTTCTTAGAGATGACAGCTCTAAGAGGCTGCTTTCTAATTTCAGAGAAAAGCTGTTCCTAAAGCTACCGCACGCTTTCTTAGAGATGACAGCTCTAAAAGGCTGCTTTCTAATTACAGTGAAAAGCTGTTCCTGAAGCTACCGCACGCTTTTTTAGAGATGACAGCTCTAAAAGGCTGCTTTCTAATTACAATGAAAAGCTGTTCCTGAAGCTACTTGATTATATGTAGCTAACATCCTTTTAAGTCTGTTCTTTTGTGATGCCCAATAATGTTAATGATTTTTCTAAAGTCAAGTTACTGCTACGAGCACACAGCTCTAACTTGGACCAGAAGGACAAGATGTTTAAGTGATTGTGTTAGTTAGTTTCAAATATAACCACAATGTATCCGCATTCACTGATACAACTATTTGATATTATTTTGAGTTTTTCTTGGAGAATGACCTAAACTTGCTCTACAAAATAGACACACTTTCCTGTTTCTGCATATATCTGGTAAATTTTCACCGTATGCAAACTTTGAAGATGTCATTCGGTAGATAGATAACGCTAAATCTCAGCTACCGAAAAGTGCCAGAATTTTTGTTTCGTGTTTAAGTACAAAACAATCAATGTCAAATTGGGAATCTGACCAGCAAAAAAAAAACGGATATTTACTGTGGTTTGTTTGACTAGGAATTTGAATTGTGAATATTTAATTTGTCTGTGTTGAAGGTATTGATTGATATTAAGGTACAACACTGCTTTGAGGCGTTTTCTCTACTAGGCACATGCAACAATTTTGGGGGTGGTGGGGGGGATTATCAATTTTCTATGAAAATCGTTGGGATTTACAAGGAAACAGTAAAAATCACGAGGTCTAGTGTGGTGAAATTGGGGGTCAGGGATCAACTCTGCTTAGTTTTAACCATACCTCTTATTTATTTGTTCAGGTTCGACTGAATAAATTGTACTTTTTGGGAATAAATTTTCAGTAATAAGGTTGGAGAGGGATGAGGAAGAAGCTTTTTTTATGCGAGATAATTATTCTGGACTTTAGGGGGCATGGGGGGTGTCATCCCCACTCATCTTGGTTTCTAGTTGTTTTGAGTTTGACTCGTTTATTTATTGTAATTTCTGTTCGTTTTGGGTGTCGTTTATGTCTTGATGATGCTTTATGGCCTCCCCCAGGCCACTTAGCGTGTCCCCCCTGTCACTAATTGGCGCCCTCGTGCCGTACATTAGAATTCAACAAAGATTAGATTGTAGAGCATCGGATTAGTAATAGATCTGGTTCTTGGAGAAGCACTTGGTCCTATCCCAAATCGTTTTTAAAAGATGAATATTGTTTTTTCTGTATGCGAATTTTGAGAGACAATGATTTAATTTTTCAAGTTTTGATTTATTTTCTTTAAGTTTTTTTATCCTTTCCCTCTTGTTGTTCTGTGCGTTTACTGTGTTTTTTCTCTTCTTTCCATTTAGTGGAAAGTAAAGGGCAGAATACTGGTTACACCAGTAGCTGGGATGCCTAGTTGCTGGTTGCAGCTCCAGTGGTCTTTCACTAGCGCAGTGATTTATATTTACAAATGGATCATATTTAGTGATAAATAAAACAAAATAAAATAGAAAACGAGTCAAAACCGAATTCCGAAAACGAATTTCGGTGTCTAGGAACTATGCGTATATGATAGAAATAATATTGAGAATGAAGAGAAAACAGCGTGCCATGACTGACAACAAAACACCATGCTGAAATTTGTAATAGAACATGGGCGTATGCATTATCTATTAAATAAACGGAAGAAGGGTTTTCACGCTTTAAACTAAAATGGCCATGACACAAGAAACACAAAGAAAACACATAGTCAACTTGTTAACACCACTTTCACTGTTGTTATCAAATTCTAATTCAATGGCAGTACAGCAATTACGTAGTTTAAGACTTTATGTATTCAAATAAAAGAGCACTATAAAAGCATAGGAGCACTACCAGAAGAATCGGATGAAGAAGAAGAAGAATGGGATGTACTCCTTTGAAAAGACTTTTCCCTTCCCCTAAATAAAAACCCCCTTACTATGCCCATGATAGCAAAGTAACAGCAATTTGTTTAAGTGTCACCGTCAATAATCCCAATCGATGCTTTAAAAAATGAGTAGAAAAGTATAAATTGTAGGCTATTCTATTTGAAACTATATTTTTTCCATAAATTGAAAGAAGGAGGGAGGAAGCAAATAATTTATTCATTATTAAATAAATTTAAAAAATAATTTATTAAATAATAAATTGTATTCTATTTATATTCATAGTTTTCTATAAATTGAAAACAGGAGGGAGGAAGCAAATAATTTATTAGTGCTTTTAAGATTTTGGCTATTTACCATACTGTGAGGCGCTTAGGTTTTCCAATTTCATATTATTTTCTATGCTCTGAAAACACTGATTAGTTAACCCAAAGAAAAGAACAGAGATGCTATTTTTCTTGGCTTCTAAATTAAAAAGCGGGCTTTAATTCTATTGGTTTATTTTTGCGACGTATTTTGACAAGCTGATGACGTTATGTCTTATTTCTGGAGAGAAAAAAAAGCGCTATCGTTTTTAAAACCCAGTTAACTAAAGCTGAGCGACAAATCTATAGACTCACAAATGCAACTTCTGGAGAGACTCCGCCTTTTCAAAACCTGTTGGGACTTTTGTGAGAAATATTAAACCAATAAAAACAACAAAAGATTATTAGGCACAATATTTTTACAAACAAACTCTCTGTTTCTCTGTCGCGGAACCAAAGAGAAAAAGAGAGATTAATTTCCTAAAACTTCGTGATAGAAAGAGTGCTAAAATTTCAACAGTTTATGTAAGCCGATTTATCGTCTTGCAACGATTTACAACGGTTGCAGACATTAACGGTTCATAGGCAACATGTTTTCGTAAGCCGGTCATATTACTCCTTACGCGTATGTGAGAGCCAAACACTTCCTCAACTTGCCGACTTTTTTGTTTGTCACATAAATTTGTTAAAATTTGTGAGCCATTTTTCGACCACATCCGGTTATTCAATCAGGTGCAAATATTAACAGTAGCCTATATGCACTTTCGATGACCGTGCAACAATAAAACATCAAAATTCCTCCCTCTTGTAAACCCCCAACAATATAAATGGGTGATTGGACACAGCAAAAAGTACAAAACAAACGAAATCATACAAGACTTGATTGCGAAAATGTAGACATTTACCTGTTGCCGTGGTAAATTAGGTTTGAATGTTAGAAAAGGCAATATTCTTAAATACATTACCTGCTTCTAGCGGCCATTCATTTCTAATAACCAATTTTCCTAAATTACTAAAGTCAAAGAAGCAAAAATAATGAAAGTTTGCTTTCCGATACAAATTCAAAATCTTTGCAGCGCTTCGGCAGAAAAATTTCATAAATAAAATCAGAAAAATAAAAGTAGATTTTTTTTTCTCGAGAATCCTGAATATAAGCGCAAAGTAGGGGGCGCAAAACGGATTGGGCTTTATCAGGGCCGTATCTAGTATTTTTCAGGGGGGGGGTACAAAAACTTTAAAAAATACATTAAAACATTGTTTATATTCATTTTTATTATATTTTTACGAGTTGGACAAACATTTCGGGGGGGGGGGGTAAAAACCCCTATCCCCCCTCCTGGATATGGCCTTGGGGTTTATATAACCTGATCTTTTTATCTCATTTTCCTCAACTCACCGACTGTTCTCATTTATGCATTTATAACTTGATCAATCTGATATATATGTTATATAAAACCCGATTCGTTTTGCAACCCTCGTTCTTACTTATATTTTTGCACTCCGTCTTACTTACATTTTGCACCCCTCGTTGTTACTTATATTTTTGCACCCCGTCTTACTTACGCTTTACACCCCTCGTTCTTACTTATATTTTTGCACCCCTCTAACTTACGTTTTGCACCCCTCGTTCTTACTTATATTTTTGCACCCCGTCTTACTTACGTTTTGCACCCCTCGTTCTTACTTATATTTTTGCACCCCTTCTTACTTACGTTTTACACCCCTCGTTCTTACTTATATTTTTGCACCCCGTATTACTTTTTACACCCCTCGTATTCATAGATGTTCGAGAAAAAACATTTTCCTGTTTTTCGTCTTTTTTGAGAACGAGTTTTTTTTCAGATTTATTATTTAAAACCTGATAAGTTCCTATGCGCAATTAATTAAAACTAATGTGTTGCTCTTCTTTTCATTACAACCCCCCCCCCCCTCCAAGGAACGAACCAGTGTGCAGTACAGGTAATACCTTGACATAATCATTACTAATAAATGCGTTTATATAAATAAGCTTGAGATAAATCTGTTTTATGCTTCATCTAAAGAAGATTTGACTTAAGGTGATTAAATCACGAGAAAATAATTTCCCACAGAATTAATTGAGGCTAATTATTAGAGGCTAATTAATTCATAGTTTCACTTCAATTATGTCACGAAACTATTAAGGGAAATATAATGGTTAGCTCTCGAAAAACATAATTTACAGAGAATTTCTTTTCAGTTGATTCGATTGAATCATTGGTTCAGAATATCAAAATAATTTATTTTGATAATTTGAAATAAATACATAATGTTTCAATAAATATCAAAATAGATATTTTGATAGTCTATTTTAATTTATCCGATAGTACACTTACCGATTTATACCAACGATAGACGGCTTTCTATACGTTTTTTTTTTATGGCGATAAGATGGCTTTCTACAATAATATGTCTGTATTATTGCTTTGTAATAAACAATTATATATATAAATAAATATTTTAACCATACTAAATTGTGAATTCTTCACATAGAACCCTCTCTCTTTTCTCATTTCAAGAAACAATACATTTTAATCAGTGTTTTTTACATTTTTTTAACTGCTTCAAGTATTCATATTGCAATTAATAAACAAAAAACGCGCGAAAAAATATTACCTACAATGCATTTAATAAATAAATCCAATAAATAGGTGTTAAAAAACATTACCCTGTATAAAACCCAATTGTAAATATATTTATGCCGCAGATCTGAGACTGTTGCAAAAAAGGGATAGCAAGAGGAGTAATCCTCTGCAACTCCCGAGGTTTGTTTTTGATAGTATCCCCAACACAAACAGCAAGAACAAAGAGGTTGTTCTGCCCCCCAATCCTAAATCTTCTAAAATTTTTCGGCACTTCTCATTCAAAATATCATATGAGATTTATTCTTTTACATATTTCTTTTCATGTTATGTTAATATGTTTCTTTTTCATATTATATATATTTCTTATATATATTCTTTTTTATACAAATTAAAACAGCAATTTTGTTTCACAACATTTTTAAAGCTCATCCTTTTCTCTGTACTTCTATGATAGTCAATATCAGTTGAATATTGGGAAAGTGCATATTGAGTTGAAAATTGGGATGGAGGAGGAGCGTGCGTAGCTGCGTTGACCTCAGGCGGCTTGGTGCTGCGGTAAGTTGTTAGTGGTAGTAGTAGTCGAAAATAGTCGAACATGCTGTCAATTTGAAAGTAAATATGTCAGTTAGAGGTTGAACCAAGCTTGTAGACAGGAATCCATTTCAGGGGGGGAGGGATATATTAAAAAATTAGAAGATTAATAAAGGCGAATTGAATTATATGTAAAATATAGAAAGTTATAGGAAATATTCCAGGGTACTTGTTAAGAATCCAGTAAACGCCCGATAAGTGAAATTTCGTTAATGCTAATGAAATAAAACAAAACAGGATGAAAATTTAATAGTTTATGAACAAATTTGGGCTACACATTCACACATTTTTTTAGGGAGGGGGGGGGGTTAAAGCATAGCATATATTAAATGCGTGACCTAACCTAGGTAATTTTTTTGCCCCTTCAACCCCAAAAAACTAAAGTTTAAATCTTTGTCACGGAGTGAGCAATACCTCACAAGGCAGCGAAAACCTGTTCTTCAAATGAAGCATCTTTGAGATTTCGATGCAGTTTTTCTCGCGTGTTTACTGGATTCTTAACAACTACCGATTCCAGAAATCATGGAAGTGATATTGGCCTGAGGACCCATCTATTAATGCGCCTTGCCTGTATATTGAGTAAGTCCAGTAGAGAAATGGTTACAGTCAACAAGTGATGCAAAGTAAACGTGACATTTTCTCCAGGATGCAGGGGCGGAGGATTACCTAAAACTATATCAACTAGAACAAAAACTAGAAAAACTAGAACAAACAAACAAAAGAAAACAGCACAAAAATAACAACATTATACATGTAGAATTCTTCATCTTTATAATGTCTATCTTAATCACAAAAGATGTATACCTCTCATTTTCACTCTATTAACCATCGCTATATAGTAGTATATTTTCATTTTGCTTCATAATATGGTAACTGTCTGTTAACACTGCAAAAAATTCGTTTAAATTAAACTCGTTTATTTGTTTATCTTAATGCATCAAATGACCCCCCCCCCCTTGGCCTTCCATGGTCCGATCCCCCTCCCCTCAAAATAAAACAACTTATTAATGATAGTTTATTCCAAAGCTTAAGAGAGCTGACCCCAGGACTTCCATAGCCTTTACTCCATCCTGCCCTTAGCTAGGTTTTTTTCATCAGTGAAAAGTTAAATATTGATAACGGATTCTTTGTTGGTTAAAGTTTATTTGTGGAGGAAAACTCATATTAAACTATTTTACACGTACAGATGGATATACGATTCGAGTAAAGAGGAGGGGGAACTTGGTACTTGCTAAATATCCCGACCACACTCAAGAAGTGAACTTGGGTTAATCATAATGAAATATACTAAAACATGATGAAAATATAATACTTTAGTAACAAAATTATTGGAAACTACAACAGAGAATTATAGAAAGCAGGCCGCCAAGAACGCATTATATAAAAAACCTAACCTAACCAAAATACCAACTCTATATATTAAATATTTAATTGAAATAGACCTACACAGTACTTTATCCTCGACTTTATCTCATTGAGCCTAAGCGCATTGCGCCGAATACAGACATAAACCGGTATTTGTCTGATCTTGCAGATCCAAATTCTTGAGTGTGTACTGTATAATACACAAGTACCTAATAAACTATTTTACTCCAATCTTCCAACACAATAAAACTAACACGCTCTATTCATAGTTTATTGCCCCGGAGCCGTGTTTTAGTGACAATACAGAAAATTAATCAGCCCATGGAAACTCGAGACAACTGTTTTTTCAACACCGCACACAAAAACGAGGTTTCCATTTTGTGTTTTGAGCGTAAAACGCTAAATAAAAACGCGTCTTATATCAAACAGTTGTATAGCTAAAAACTCGGCAAACACGAAAACAATAATTTTTCAGGTCATCAAATTCAAATCATTTTGCTTAAGACAGGGTAATAAAAGGGTGTAAAATAACCAGGAAGATTGTACAGACTCCACCTAACATAAAACCACGCCAAATATCTAATCATAATCGATGATAGAAGGATGATAATTCATGCCCGTATGTCTGAAAAGCTATCTAATTCTGATCTTACAAAAGATTTTGGAAAGCTTTTATAAAAAGGCCCCAGGACAACTAAAGAAAATCCCCATTATTCTCTTCATCTTTACATGCAAGGTACTTACTTTCGTAACAAAAAGTTCCCACAACTGTCTTCTCAAAATCTTCATAAGTAATACATCTTTCGCCATCTGATTTATACACAATCACAAGTTTCAAAGCACGTGAATCTTTGCTTACCTTTGCCCGGTATGAGGGCAAAAACAATTCGCTTTTTAATGAACCCAGACACTTGGCACTGACTTTTCTTTCTCAACTTTTGCATGTAGACCACTGGTCCGCTTAACGCAGGTAACGATATTCTCATTTTACACCTTCTGCTGGGAGTGCTATTCCCGGTTGGGGGCAAATGATCTGCTACTAGGGTTTCCCCAGATTTCTTCAGGTATCCCTTTTGAGCTCGGTCACTTTAGCTGAGTTTATAAGTGATATCGCTGCCCCTCATCCCAAATCAAATAATCAGCGACAACTGGACTCGACCCCGCGCCCCGAAGGACATATGATTGCAATTCCTGCGCGCCAACCACTGGGCTAGGAAAAAGATTCCTGGGAGCGATTTTTATGAAAAGTAAGCTTCTCGGATGTATGTATTAGGAAAAATTGGCCTTTTTAACTCCCCGAAGAAAAAAAACAGCTATTCTTGTTACAATGCAGTTGGTATTCAATTGCATCCAAGACAAACGACTAGGTAGCGAATGACAGAAACGGAACAACAACAAAGAAAAGTTAAAAAAACAAACAATTAAAACAATATCAAACTAACTTGACATGGCAACTGAGCCACTCGTAAGTCATATACCAAGACTTGGATCTTCATCATTCTATAACAACAGAACGAACCCAGTTTGAAATATTGTTTCCCTTGCAGGGTGAACAGTTTCAGGAAATACAAATAAATATATGAATTCATGCGATTTTAAAATCACTTTTCTGCGAACAGGCAGCGCAGAAGCAGTACACCTGGCACTATAACGATAAATCACATCAGTCCAGTTTTTGTTAAGAAAAAAAAATCACTCAGTGTTTTTTTTTGCGCCCCTAGGCCAGGGCCTAGTGGGCCTAAGCGCAAACCCTGGCCTGTATGTCATATTACATGACTGAGGCCCTCATCATTCTATAACAACAAAATGGATTACAGTTCAAAATTACTTCCATAATGCAATGCTAGGAAACACAAAACAATCAGGAAATACTAATACAGAAAATGCGAAATTCAGAATTTTCCTCGTACTTGTCTTATGGCATCCATATAACATATATAAAAACCTTTATTCAGGGCTTAGGTCCAATGTCCGACCCGAATCATAAATTTCTTTGAACTTTTGGGCAGTTCTTAATAATGATCATCAAATGAATTGTGTTTTTAACTCCCCCCCCCAAACAAAAAACATGCGTGCATGCTTTCATCATTCTGTAGAAACAAATCAATTCCTGCTTGAAACCACTTTTTTCTTTGTAGGAAAAGGCAATGTCAGACACGAACTTGAAGGTGAGTACACATAAACAATTTGCTAAGAATATGTTGTTAAAATTTGAATTTCGAAAGTCTTTTTGCACTTTTCAATGTCGAAGAAACAAAAGGAAACGTGTTTCCGCATGTTTTAAAAGTGAAACAAACGACAAAATTAATCAAGACTCATACTTAGCTTGGACAATAACTTAATTATTCAACTTTTACTGGAGACATGTATTACTACACTGTACAAATTGAAAGATTTGGAAAAAAAAAGATATTATGCTTCTGTGTTATAAAATGTCTTTTGATTCAATTGGTTTATTCATGTGACGTATTTTTGAAAGCTGGTCATATTCCTGGAGAGAATAACAGCTCCCAGGTCTTAGAGATCAGTTTAACTAATGCTTCGTTTAACTAATATTGAGTGACAAATATAGACTAGAGAGGAAAAGCAATTATGGGATGGGAGATAAAAATAACTCCGCCTTCTTAAAACCTGATTAGTTCTTTTGTGGGAAATAGTAAGCCTGTAAACAGATTAAAAATTGTTGAGTCACTACAGTTTTTGCGAGTAAATATCTGTTTTTCTGTGTTTGTAAACTATTAATCTGATACATGAAGAATGGGAGAATATCTCTCAAGATTTAAGGGACCGTCCTGATCTGAGAAAAAATAATTAATACGAAAGGGATTTCGTTGATTCAGGCTTAAAAATACGATTTCAAAAGTATGATATTGATTCTGAGAGAAGATATGATATAAGATCCCTGGGTACTTGACTATTATATAATACACACTCGAGAAATTGCAGCACGAATAACTCCAACATGAGACAAGAAACTGGTCAAGCAACTTTTTTATACCAAACAATTAGCTTTGGTTCGGTTGGAAAATAAATTGTAGCTACATTTTATTTAAGTATTTAGTTGGTATTTCGGTTAGGTCAGGTCTGTTTAGGTTACGTATTTAATACATGCTATGCTTTACCCCCCCCCCCCTAATGTGCAAATATATAGCCCAAATTTGCTTTTAAACTATTATATTTTCATAATAATTTTGTTTTATTTCATTAGCATTCACCAAACTTCACTTCTCGAGTGTGTATTATATAATATACAAATACCGATCCCTGCCCAAGATATAGGCCTATATTTCCCGTGCATTTTGCCATACGTCACTCAATACTCGTAACTAGAAGCAACTTAGTCCACAAGTAAATAGTGGTATAGGTATGGCGGAAAAGATCCCAACAGTTTGTCACATATTTGCATTTAACCGAATTACTTTTTGCCTCCTCTCCTGAAGTTAAAATACGTATATGTAGCACACTCAGTTTTCTTTTATTTCTTATATGGTCCCTATAAACAAAAGGCAAATAATACAGCATTAGATCTTAAAATCCCGGTACTCTTGCATTATGCGGGCCTCTCGGGTTAATCACTATAGATTAGGCAATGATAAAGCCCGTTTTTGACATGTTTACCGCTATAGACTAGGCAATGATAACGTGGTTTTCATTGTGTATACGATATTAAACTGTGGTTTTTTGGGGTTTAGGGGGAGGGAAGGTACCTAGCTTAGGTTAGGTTACGTATTTAATATATGCTATGCTTTACCCCCCCCCTAATGTGCATATATAGCCCAAATTTGTTTCTAAACTATTATATATTCATCCTATTTTATTTTATTAGCATTAACCAAACATGACTTTTTATAAAGGCCCGCATAATGCAAGAGTACCAAAATCCCTACCAGCAATGCTGATCTCCTCTTCATGGCGTTCAGCTAGAAAGTGCAATGAGGGGGGGGGGGCATGCTATACTTTCGCATACCCTTCCTGCATACCTTCCCCGGATTTTTCCACATACTCACTTAGAGCTGGGTCGACTCTGGCTGAGCTTACAGAGTCATGCCACTTACTTCCGTTCAAACAAAATAACCACCAACACCAGGACTCGAACCCCTGCCCTCACGGACAAGGGGTTTCAAGTGTAGCACGCTAACCACTTGGCTAGGACGTATATATAGCCTATCGTTTATTGTAAGTACCAAAACCATTGGAGATTGAAGTCTGAAGCACCATTTCTCAGAATAAAGGAAAATACATGTTCTTCTCTTCGCAGTTGTAAAACTATCGACCAAATACACCTTACCGAAAAATAGGATTTTTTTTTAAATAGGTTAGATCGTTGACACATCAGATTGACTCTAAGCCACACCTAGCGATGAATAAGATAAATTATCCCGAGGGAGTTCACAGCAACCGTTTCGCAGGGTTTGAGTCGACTTGAAGATAGACGTCAGCGTTTTGTACAGCTTTCTTCGGCAACTGTACCTTTCAATTCTTCTGCCGGGTTCAAAGATTTACTTTGAGATTATACCAATGGTTTTGTTGGAAGCAGCGGGTTTCTTTATACACAAAAGGGACTGTTGAGGAACTTTATGATCAATTAACTATGAACTTATTTACCAAATTCCTCTATGAAGTGAAGGGTCAGTTTCAAGGCCGTATCCAGGGGGGGGTACCCGGTTTGAATCCCCCCCCGAAATTTTTGACCGAGTCAAAAATTAGTAAAACCTAGGTAAAAATCAGTAAAATTAGACGAAAACTGAGTCAAAAATTAGTAAACCCCCCCCCCGAAAGTCAAAAATTAGTAACCACCCCCCCGAAAAAAATCCTGGATCCGCCCTTGGTCAGTTTATTTCTGCTTGATATTTAAATTGTATCTGTCTGATACTGTGCAGTTTTAGCAGATACCTAAACGACGGCGCAGCTATGAAAGCGAAAATGTACCAAAAGCCCCCTTTTTATAGCCGAAATATGCCAAAGCCAAAGGTGTAGCTTCCGAAAAAACAGGGAAACCTCCTCGAAAAAGGCAAAATACTTCAAATGCACCCAAACTGGCAACACTGAGACTGTGTCTGATTTTGTGTTTTACCATTAAAGTTTACGACTGAAAATTGCTAAGAACAGTGTTCTTCAAATGCAACTCCTAGAGGTGCTAACTTAGCATGTTCATGGCAATAAGTTCTGGTAGCGATATTTCGAATTAGGGATATGTGAATGAACATTACAAAAATATACGATTTACTCTGAGAATATAAGAAATTGTAGGGAAAATCTGAATATTTCAATAGGGTAAATACAGCCACCCTGACCGCCACACTATGATTGGATCATCTATGCGCAGCACATCAGCTCTTCCTTGTTCTTTTTTATTCCAAATACATTGAATATCTATATAACTTAAATGAGAAGACACTACCGTTATTGAAATTTAGTTTTCTATTAATAAAGCTTAGTTTAATTCAAAAAATTAATTAAATCAAATCGATCAATTATTTCATCTAATTGATTAATTAAATTGATTATTTGATAATAAAAAAATTCGCCACGCTGGCGGACCTAGAGACCGCTACCCTGAGCGTGCCTGAATTTATTATTTATTTATTCCAAATGCGGTAAACTTAGCCAAGCTTGTCGCACTAAACGTTATAACAATTTATGACAGCGCTGAAACACACTCTTTGACAACATAATACAAACGTACAATTCAATGAAAATAACACATTATGAAAACATACAGGTCACAAAAACAACTAATACAAAAAAAAAAAAAGAAACATTCTTAAAACGGATCGTGATGAAGACCTATGGAAATCCGTAGAGGCTAAATGGTGGGTATATTTTGTGTTGGTGTTGATGGGTACTACTGTATTCTGTAAAAGTGAAGAAGTGAGTTGGAGTGGTAGTATCAGTGTTCCTAACAATGTGATAATCATCCACTATTGAAATAAATTCGCCGTAAAAAACGAAAAAAAAACAAGCTTTAGCAAAAAAGACGTAGCTTGGGTTTTCAGAGCCCGGGGACAATGTCAGTTTTTCGCTCCCCCCTTCCAGAATATAAGTAAGCAAAAATACGTCCCCCCCCCAAGACTTTGCCCGGGGACAAGCGTGTTTACTGTATGCCTAGCAAGAATTTGATATAGCTTAAGTTTAGTATTTCCACTCTCAAGAAAAAAAAAACAATACTTCCTTGTTTACCGGTTTTCACAGTCTTTATAACAGACAATTAACTTCGGCTCGGTGGGAAACTAAATTGTAGCTATATTTTAATTAAATATTTAGTTGGTATTTTGGTTAGGAACTTAGGTTTGTTTAGGTTACGTATTTAATATAATACGCTCTGGGCAGCCCCTACGCTCTGGGCAGCCCCCTTCCATAAGTCTTTGTTGTAGTTTCCATAAAATTGTTACTAAACTATTATATTTTCATCATGATTAATCTAACTTCAATTATTAAGTATTTAGGCTACTAGCTAACCAGGAAGTACCAAAAAAACTATAAAATTCTGAAAACTAGACTACTTCAACAGATTCTAAACTTACTCATATCGGTACTATTCTATTAGCTAGAAAACACGCGAGAAGTGAAGTTTGGTTAATGCTAATGAAATTAAACAAAATAAAAATATATTATTATAGAAACAAATTTCAGCTATATATTAGCACATTAGGGGGATGGGGGTAAAGCATAGTGTATATTAAATACGTAACCTAACCTAGGTACCTTTTTTTCCCGAAAACCCAAAAAACTAATGTTTGAATGGTACTTTCCCATTATACAGGCACTTCTAAAAGGTTAAGTTTGGTTAATGCTAATGAAATAAAATAGGATGTATATATAATAGTGTATATACAAATTTGGGCTATAGCCTATATTTGCACATTAGGGGGGAGGGTGGGGGGATAAGCATTGGATATATTAAATACGTAACCTAAACTAACCTAGGTACCTTTTTCTCCCCCTAAACCCCCAAAAACAACAGTTTAAATACTGTAAATTCAATGAAAAACCACGCTCTTCGATCAATTTAGATAACAATTACCCACTTTACGAGTCTCAATCACTGTATTCATTCGACTGTCTGTGGCCGAAGTGCCCATATAATGGGAAAGTACCGTTTAAATATAGTTCCCGGAGTGAGAAACCCCTTGTTTATTCAGCGTCAGATAGCAATTACCGGGTAATGCCTATTTGATCTTTGCTTTTCTCGAGTGGCTGTCTCACGTATTTTCCAGCTAATAGAAGAGTACCCTCTTATCATTCTTTAAGGCCTACCAATAGCCCCCCCCCGTAATGGACACTTATATAACTCAAATTATATACTCTCCTCTTTTCTTCCCGCCGCTTGTTTATTGGTACCACCCACAGTTTATAGAATTATCCAGTAAGCAGGGTTGCCACCCTGACCTGGAAGAATTTACTAAATCGGAGAGGAAAAATTTACTAGATCGCATCTGTTTTTACTAAATGCTCAAAAAAAATTTTTGCGCGTGCGGCGTCGCCGCACGCGCACCATCAATCATCGATTTTTACTATAGGAGGATAATCAATACGATTTTCACAATCATTTTCCTTTTTTCTTCTTTTTTTTCTCTTTTCCTTTTTCTTTCGTTTTCATAGTATGATTAAAAATTCCGGAAACCTACAAGTTCAAAAATCCTTTTTTGGATATATATATATATATATATATATATATATATATATATATATATATATATATATATATATATATATATATATATATATATATATATATATATATATATATATAGTTACATTTCTACTTACTTTAAATTTCTCTCAGCAGGCTCCTTTTTCCTCAATAAAAATTTTCAAACTGAGGAGATTCACCTAATCACCTTGGGTGGTTGGGTTTTGTTTTGATTCCAATAGATTCCCAATCATCACAAATTCAAGTGTCATTATAGCTTCATTTTTAGTTGGTAAGATTTGATACACAGAAAGTTGATTTTTTCGACCTTTAGACGCCGGAGGTGACGTGTTCGTTTATGAAAATAGGTGTCTCTCAGACATGAAAATAGGCAAAATTGTAAATTGTAAAACAGACAAGCAAAAATTGTAAATTGTCATATGTTTACGATAATTTTTTTCCCTGGATTCATGGAAAATAAAAAAAAGGTTTTGTTTACTATAAATCATGACTTTTTACTAGATTTTGGGAAATTTACTGGATCCTCTAACTTTACTAGATTTTTTTTTTTTACTAGATCTGGTGAAATCCTATTAACGGTGGTAACCCTGCCAGTAAGTTTATCACAGATCATTTCTGGTCTTCATTCTCGGTATGAACAAAAAGCTCCTATCACTTATTTCTACATTAGCGGGTTAGTCTGTTTCCGTCAATCAATGAGAAATGGTTACAATGTGCATTATTCGCAATAGCGGGTTTCCACTTGTTTCATGTCCAAGAGAAATCTGACTTGTCTACCCGTGAAAAGATCTAATGCCGCTTATGTTTATATCTGCAAAAACGTTCTCTGGAGCACTCGCACCTTGGTCCGGGTTTTTATAATGGGTGAGATAGGGTATGATCATACTGCTAATTCTATAAACTGTGGTACCACCTAAGGAATGAGGTAAACGATTTGCTGTTCATATTATTGACATAAAAATAAAGTGAACCCACCACTTGATGCCTTTTTTTATGCTCTTTCCAAATATAATAATCCTTTTGCTGCAAATGAATTTTACCCCAACTCCTGTATCTACCATTTCAGAGTATATATTTGCACATTAGGGGGGGTTGGTAAAGTTTAAACTTACCTCTCATTTGCATCAGAAATAAATGAATTTCGCTATTATTGTAACTAGCCTAGTTTAGGAGGGGAAATTTTGGACGATATTATTGGTTTTTTTGGTAAAGGTACATAGGCCTACGTTACTTTTTTTTCTTTTAAATTGGCCTTATTTTAATTTCCATTATTTTATTTATTCAATTAGTCTAGCTTCATTTTAAACCTTGCTCGGACAGTATTGAGGCTCTTAATCCATTCCTGAAAATTTCTTTCACCTAGGCTAACTCAGCTAGATAGGCCAGTAAATATTTACCAAATCATATTATTGACTTACGAATAAAGTGAATATACCACTCGATGCCTTTTTTATGCTCTTTCCAAATATAATAATCATTTTTGTCGGAAATGAATTTTACCCCCACCCCTATATTCACTTCATTTGTAAGTCAATAATATGATTTGGTAAAAAATTACCTAGGTGTAAATGAGAGGTAAGTTTAAACTTCCCCCCACCCCCCTAATGTGCAAATATATACCCTGAATTGGTATATATAGGGGTGGGGGCTAGAATTCATTTCCGACAAAAATGATTATTATATCGTAAAGAGCATAAAAAAGGCATCGAGTGGTATATTTACTTTAGTCGTAACTCAATAATATGATTTGGTAAATATTTACCGTTTAGCTAACGTATTTAATATAGGCTAATGCACTCTGGGCTGCCCCCTTCCATAATTCTTTGTTGTAGTTTTCATAATTTTTTGATAAAGTATTATTTTTTCATCATATTTTGTCAGTTCACGAGCATTAGCCAAACTTCACTTCTCGATTGTTTCTCGTATAATACATAAGTAGTAAAATACCTCCTAATATAAAACTTTCAATAGGCCTATTATACCTAGAAATAATAGCCTTCGGCACTTAAGTATTAAACGTACTCTTTTATATCCAGTCACGAAAAACCCGCCCATTCAAGAGACGGATATAGAGTAATGCAATGCAAGGTGTGGTTTTCATTGCAATTACGACATTTAGACTGTTGTTTTGGGGGTTTAGGGGGGGGGCACCTAGATTACGTATTTAGTTAATTAACGCAAGTTTATCAGATCAACCTATTTTGCCCCCCTTCCCCCCGAAAGAAAAAATCGTGGATCCGCGCCTGGTTCCAACTGTTTCTAATGTTCCCCATAAGCCTACAGTTCGCCTGTTTATTCCTTGAATTTGCCCCTCCTTCCACATGAAATAAACAATACCTGCATCTAGACTCAGTTAAATGCAATATTTATAAATACCTTTGAAATACAAACTGCAATAATCCGTTAAATTACTTTCATCCTATATCGCTATCCATAATATCCACCTTCAAACACCGAATTCAGACAGCATACTAATTAAGGAAGAAAAGAGAGACAGAAGAGCAAGCAGAGCTCCAAGCGGAATTTCATAGAAACACTGGGCGCGGACATTTGAATGGACATACCACCTCCAGGCTTGCAATTAGAACTTCCGAATTGATTTACAAGGATTTTTCGAGTGCGGTTAGACAACTACAAAGGAAAAAGCCACTTGAGCCAGTGTCATAAATAGCTATGCATCACCATCTAGATTGGGTTGTGAAAGGGTTGCTTTGTTACATTCTGATGGCTTTAAATTATCACCATAGCCGAACTTCGGAGCTAAGCTCTGAATTGATGACTTTTTATTTATATAATTTGTAATTAACAAAGAAGATCAGATATATAGTAACAGGCACGTACATATGATTTTTTTTTTGGGGGGGGGGATAAAAAAAATCAATATATATATATATATATATATATATATATATATATATATATATTTTATATATATATATATATATATATATATATATATATATATATATATATATATATATATATATATATATATTATTATATATATATATATAGTACTGGGAGCTCGGCAGTTTCGCCGCCGGGCCCCGGTACGCGGCAGGCTTCTATATATAGGTTCTCACTGTCGCTTGTCTTCTAAACCCAGACAATGTGAGCCATTTATTTATGTCATGACGTCCAAATCGACCTTAAATTTAAAGGAGTCCTTTATAAAATTAAAAAATTTTTTATTGGACCTTTAACTTTTGCCTCGGCTTGTCTTTTGTCATTATGAAAGACATAAAGGACGCCCTAGAAGGTCAATCATTTTGATCAAAAGCTTCCGTCAATCGATTGATTAAAGCATGATTCACCGTCTCGGATCCTGTTTGAAGCTTGAGTCAAGCTTTGACAGTGATTGATAGAAAGTTTGAATGATTAAATCGGTTGACAACATTGGTTGTCCGTCTAGACTACTGTTGTTCAGATATTGCGTCAGTCAGACGCAAACAACAATGGAAGATATTCCAGAAGAAAGCAAAAATAGAAAGCGTGCGGAAGAAAGCATGAGTTTACTGGTTTAATCGTATAGTTATACTGGGATCCCCCTAAGTTATAAGAAGTTAACAATAAAGACTGTTTTAATCGTGATAAGAAAAGTACAACATTTGGGAAGATATTGGATGAGGTAAGGACACTGAAGCCAGATTATACAGTTCTCGAACTAAAAAACGAAATTAATGTTTTAAGAACGAATTTCAATCGCAATTACAAGGCGATCAAGCAAAAAAAAAAAGTCTGTAGCGTCAGTAGATGAAATCCCACAACCTTCCCTGTGGTACTACAACGACTTTGCATTCATTAGGATCAGATTGAAATTGCTGAAACAGAAACAACAGAGGTAGAAATTATACTTAATTGTACTAACAGTAAACTCGATTATTCAGTTGGTGGCGTTTACCCTCCCCCCTCTGGAAAATATTCCCTCGGAAAATAACACCCCTATGTGGCTGGTTGGTCTCTAATCCCTTTGCACTTTAAAGAAATAGACTAGAACTCTCAATTTCTGATCTAATGAACTCACTCCGAAGTTTCTGTGATCATGAGATGGAAGAAGGGTTGAGGAGAGGCAGTCCCCTTCCTATGAAGAATATATTATGCTCAGTTTGGGGCTAAATATTACACTTTACTTTCATGATAACAGCGTAGACCAGAATTATTCCCAGAAATCATAAGGGAGTAGATATCGATTTCAGAGTTTTGATGAGTTCTTTAATGTTTCTGTTGTACACCTCTCGCCTTTCGAAAAAACCTTTGGTGAGAATACCCTTTTGCTGGGTTTTTGATGGGAAACTTTTCCATGAAGAAGGAATTACCTGCATGATTTTTAAAACTATCAAAAATTAAATTTTTTTTGCAAATTAAAGTGTGCCAAGAAAAAATTTTCACCCGAGTTCATCTGCAAGAAATTTTTTCAGTGAAATTTTCAGCTAGAATTAAAAACAAAGGGAAAGAAAAAAAAATGTCAGCCAGATTTCACTGACCAACGTGTGGAGTTAGCTATGGAATACTTCAAGCAACCTCAGACAGAAGAGAATATTTTAGCTCAAGGTTGGGCCATTAAAAGGAAGAAGCTACGCCCAGACCAAAAACAATTTGCTGAAAAAATTATTAACGATACACTTTTTGAAGCGGATCTGTGCAATCTGACGAGAGAAGGAGCGCGGTTCTAATTTTTCTCTTCTATAGTGTGCCGTACTAGCTTGAGTAAAAAATCAAAACTATTTTGGTCCATTCTGATAAAGTTCCTGTAGTCCTCTTGCTCTGTATCGCGCAGAACGTTTAGTAAATGATCATGAGTGAAGCGATTTCTTATCTTGTACCACTCCTTGGACCAGCGACTTTTCCTATTTTCTGTTTTTTCCCGCTTTAGCGCTACCAAAGTAGCCTACATGCATGAAAAGCCAAATCAGTATTGTTCTACATATCACACACGGTAGACACTTCACACCGACTCTGAACCAGGGTTTCCAACTTTTTGGTCAATGAATATGTCCCTTCAGCAGCCAAAAATGTGTCTTTTTCAGCCAAATTATGTTCATATTTTGTCTATCATATGTCTATCTTGAAATCTCAGAAACTAGTTTTTTTTCACGTCTTGTAAACCTCTTTCAGAGTGGTCAGTTAATATCGAATATAATGAAAACGAAAAAGATTCATTTAGTTCATCCATAAAAAATCAACTAGTGTCAAAGCACAAAAGTCATGAAAACATGTAAACAGTAAAAAACTAATTGTCGGAGCTTAAGTCTCATCTTCCTATGAGAGTTCCGCTTGACAGATATGGTCGGCATGAGGGTCAGCATTTTCACTTCTTTTGGTAGCTTTTGAACCAGAGTATTTCTGGCGCTTGTCATAAGGTGTAATTCAGGAGTCAAGCGACGTTGCAGAGCGCTAGTTCTGCTGAGTTGCCCTTCAATCAGGGGGGTGACATCCCCAAAGCCATAATTACTGGACCTTTGAACAATGCTGAACAAAATAGATGTCTACAACTGCTGATTAGATGCTGGATTTCGGAACTAATGGGCGCGTGGGAGGGTTGGCCTCACATATCTCTTAACTCTTAAAAGGGCACTGAACTTCAATCGAATGAGCCCCATCTGAAGTTTATATAAATACCCATTCCATAAAACCTTATATGCCCCTGGGACATAACTTACAAGCCTTGTCCCAGGAATCTTAGGGGTAGTATAAACGCTGAGGGCATTGTTATATGTTCTTTGGGCCACTTTTAACAAAATTTTTATCTCAAAATAGCTGTTGGATGCATCTAGGGAAAAGAATACGTGTGTGGAGGAGGGTGGCTCCAACCCTCTCCACCAATGGTGGAGGGGGGCTTACTTCAAGGGTGGCACGGCCCTTGTGTTTCAAGAATTGTTTAAAAAAAAATTAGACAGAACGTCAAACATTAGCGTAGAGAGGGGGTATTGACGAGGGAGTACTCCCCGTCATATACGGAATAATTTCTGTACGTTTTATGTTTTAATATCACTCCTTACTTTCGGTAGAAAAAACCAGATTTTGTATTTATTTCTGATCGTTTTTCAGATAATTCCAGGAAATCCACCCCATCTGTGGAAAATCTCCCCACGAAAAATTCCTCTATTAAAATTTCCTCCCATGTAAAAATCTTCCGCCGGGAAACTACACTTGGATAATTCCATCCCTGCTGCAAATCCTTCCCAGAAAGTTTTTTGCTTGCTATTCTGCCTGAAAAATACTCATTACCATACTTCTATTTGAAGAAAGACTTGTATTCATTTAGTATATGATCCTTTTTAAGGTCATTGGGGAATATCCCTGTTCGGAAAATACCCCCTCCCCCTGGAAAAATTATCCCCCAGAAAATTTCCATGGAGCATTTCTCCTTGTGATAATTCCCCCATGGAAATTCCTCCCGTGGACCCCCCCCCCCAAAAAAAAAGATCCCAAGAGAATTCCAACTCCGCTGAAAACTTCCCCCTGAGAGTTCCCTCAGAGCGTCTCTACATGTAGAATGGGATTAACAACGAGAAAAAAGATAAATAACAAACACTGTATACAAATTCTGGTAAATTTTCCCCGTGTAAAATTTCCCCTGAAAAGTTCACCCCCAGCTACTTCTATCCCAATGGGAAATTCTCCCCATAGAAAATCCATCTCCAGAAGATCTCCTTCCTCCCTTGGAAAATGTCGATATATTTCCCTATAACAAATACTATATGTAAACAATGGGCAAATTTCATAACTTGTAGCTCTTCCTCTGGTGGTTCTGAGGGGTCATGTCATCTCCAAAGATATATCTATTGTACCTATCAGCAATACTGAACAAAATGGCTATCTCAAAATTTTGATCGGACGACTTTCATGAAAAAAGGGTGTGGGATGGGGGTTAGTTGTCCTCTAATTTTTCGGTCTCGTAAAATCGACACTAGATCTTTTAATTTTCGTTTGAACGAGCCCTCTTGCGAATTTCTAGTATTATTGGTTCGATATGATCACCCGTGGAAAAGGGGCTGTCCCCTCCTCAACGCCTCGCTCTTTACGCTAAAGTTTTTCATTGTTTAAAAAAAAGAGTTGTGAGAAAGTCAAACTTTAGCGTAAAGAGCGAGGCGTTGAGGAGGAGACAGCCCCTTTCATATACGGAATAATTTCTGTTCGTCTTAAGTTTTAACGTCGTTCCTTACTTTCAGTTAAAAAAAGTTGTTTTTTTATATATATAATTTCTGATCTTTTTTTAAACAATGCTGGGAAATCCGGCGCCCCTTTAATAGTAATGTCCCTTCCCCCATGAAAACTTCATTCATGGAAAGATCCCCCCACACAACCCCCGACCCCCCCCCCACTACCAGAAAAAATTCCCCCTGAAAACGTCTTTATACTTCCCAACAACCAATACTATATGTTAACATTGGGTAAAGTTCATAACTTTCAGCCCTCCCCCCGGAGACTTCGGCGGATTAAGTCATCCTAAAAGACATAGTTATCATATTTTTGACCATGCTGAAAAAAATGTCTATCTCAAAATTTTGATCGTGTGACTCTGGGAAAAAAATGAGCGTGGGAGGGGGCCTAGTTGCCCTCCACTTTTTTGGTCACTTGAAAAGGGCACTAGAACGTTTAATTTGCGTTCCAATGAGCCCTCCCACAATATTCTAGGACCAGTGGGTCGATACGATCCTCCCTGGGGAAAAAAACACCAAAAAAACAAAAAAACAAATAAACCCGCATCCGTGATCTTTCTTTTGGCAAAAAAAAAGCAAAATTCCACATTTTTGTAGATAGGAGCTGTAAAATTCTGCAGTAGGGTTGTCTGATACGCTGAATATGATGGTGTGATTTTCATTAGGGTTCTATAACTTGTAGGGGGTCTTTTTTCCTTTTTTCGAAAATCAACCAAATTTTCTCAGGCGCAGAACTTTTGATAGGTAGGACTAAACTTGATGAAACTTATATATTTGAAATCAACATTAAAATCTGATTCTTTCGATCTATCTATTGGTATCAGAATTCCGTTTTCTAGAGTTTCGATTACCATTGAGCCGGGTCGCTCTTTACTTACAGTTCATTACCACGAACTGTTTGAAAACGAGCAAATGTTACCAGGAAACTGAAACTAAACAGCTGGTGCTTGCCAAAAAAATGTTTGATTTTGGTAAAATTAAGACAAGATGTCTTCAGAATTCTTGACCTACAATGGCAGATATTTCGTTTTCTGGCGTAAAAATACTGCAAATGAGAGCCACAAATACAGGACTCTATACTAGTAATTATTGCTGAGTAATTTTTATGTGTCTGAGCCATGCCCAATTTTGGTGGTTTTGATCAAATACTTAGCTTAGTTGAAGTGACAACTTGGGATGTTAAATTTTCTAAGAGTGGAGGTAGATTTTTATCTTCATTTTCTCTATTTTTGTTGAATGGCCAGGAGATTTTTAGTGCGTTAAGAAACTCTGGTCTGACCTTTTCCCGTGGATACAAATCTTTCAAATTAACTTAGAATATCTGAAGGTACAGGAATGAAGTCGAATTTCGTCTCAAGGAAATTTCACGAAAAAATAAAATTCAACGTAATAATATCTGAAAAATTATGTTGTGTTTTCTGGTGTTAGAGACTCTTAACTAGTGTTAGCGAAACAAAAAAATTAAATCTTAAGTTCTCAGTTTTGAAATTCAGAAAATAGTCAGTTTAATAAAACTGACTATTTTAAAAAATTTAGTTTTGAAATTTAAAAATAGATTTTAAATTTCAAAGTCTCAAAGAGAAAATGTGAAACGATGCCTTTATAGGCCAGTTTTGGGCTCATTGGGAAAATTGCACACAACACATCACAGCACCATATATTATTTGAAATCTATTCCTTCGACTACCCTTGAAACCAGTGTTTCCACTTTGAAAATTTTAAAATCCTGTCCCGCTGGCCAAAATCCTAAAATTTCTTGTGAGCAGAACCAAAAAATCCTGAAATTTTTCCTGGCGGGAAATAGCTAGAACCCTGTATAGCTATGTTGATTTTCCAGAGCAAATGCAATTTCTGTTCATATTTTAACTCATAGGTGATCGTCAAACTCACATTTGGTAAGATTCCTTCCGTACGTATAATGAAAATCTACAAATCGCAAAAACCTCGAACTATCACAGACGTTGTGTTTGCAAATCATTTACTTCGCAAAACTTCATACAAAAAAGATCAAAAGATTGTCGGATAAATAAAACATATCAAATATGAGAGGACCAGTAGAAAAAAGCAAAGAAAAAGAAGAGACTTCGAAGAAACCGGCTCAGACACATCAGCACTTCAAAACTGCACCATGGATAAAGTAAATCGACCAAGATGAAATCTCACACTAATCGCCACAGGTCACATCTCCCAAGGTTTTTAGCTGTACAACAATAGAAGATAGGATGGCGAGGGCTCCTCTTCGTGACTCGTATTTTTTGGAGTCAATTCTGAACTGAGTTTTCCATCTGAGTCTACTTTACCTATCGACTGCAATCTCAGACTAGTTCATTCAATCACATTCGTCAACTTTAGCGTTTGATTTCACATCTTTCATTTTATCAAGAAGCCGTCTATCCAAGCACAACGAAATCCAGTTCTTTTCGGCACGTTTCTTGCCGATTTTTGACTGTAAACCGGCTCTTAGCGTATCATCTTTCACCCTGTTGTACCTTCCTGTTTTTACGTCCTTCACGACACTTAAAAATCTCTCAACAACAGCGATAGAAAAAGACAAACCGAGTGAATACCAAACCACCGATAGAACAGTCCCAAACCGAGGTGCCCTAGCTGGTCATTGTAGGTCAAGAATTCTGAAGACATCTTGTCTTAATTTTACCAAAATCAAACATTTTTTTGGCAAGCACCAGCTGTTTAGTTTCAGTTTCCTGGTAACATTTGCTCGTTTTCAAACAGTTCGTGGTAATGAACTGTAAGTAAAGAGCGACCCGGCTCAATGGTAATCGAAACTCTAGAAAACGGAATTCTGATACCAATAGATAGATCGAAAGAATCAGATTTTAATGCTGATTTCAAATATATAAGTTTCATCAAGTTTAGTCCTACCTATCAAAAGTTATGTGCCTGAGAAAATTTGGCTGATTTTCGAAAAAAGGAAAAAAGACCCCCTACAAGTTATAGAACCTTAATGAAAATCACACCATCATATTCATCGTATCAGACAACCCTACTGCAGAATTTTACAGCTCCTATCTACAAAAATGTGGAATTTTGCTTTTTTTGCCAGAAGAAAGATCACGGATACGGGTTTATTTGTTTTTTTGTTTTTTTTTTTGTTTTTTTCCCCAGGGGTGATCGTATCGACCCAATGATCCTAGAATATCGTGGGAGGGCTCATTAGAACGGAAAATAAAAGTTCTAGTGCCCTTTTCAAGTGACCAAAAAAAATGGAGGGCAACTAGGCCCCCTCCGACGCTCATTTTTTCCCAAAGTCACCTGATCCAAATTTTGAGATAGCCATTTTGTTCAGCATGGTTGAAAATATGATAACTATGTCTTTTAGAATGACTTAATCCCCCGAAGTCTCCGGGGGGAGGGCTGAAAGTTATGAACTTTACTCAATGTTAACATATAGTATTGGTTATTTGGAAGTATACAGACGTTTTCAGGGGGATTTTTTATGGTAGTGGGTGGGGAGGGATGGGTTGTGGGTTATGTGGGAGGATCTGTCCACGGAGGAAGTTTTTATGGAGGAAGGGACATTGCTATGAAGGGGACGCCGGATTTCCCAGCATTATTTAAAAAAAGGAACAGAAATTAAATATATATATAAAAAAACAAGTTTTTCAACTGAAAGTAAGGAGCAACATCAATACTTAAAACGAAAGAAAACATTACGTATATGATTGGGTTCACCCCCTAGTTAATACCTCGCTCTTTAAGCAAAAGAATTTTTAGTACTTTCATAAGAGCTATTTATTCTAACTAACGGCATTGGTGATTAAGGGTCATTATTTAAAGAATTGGAACAAAATTCGAACTTTAGCTTAAAGAGCAAGGTATTGACTAGGGGAAGAGCCCTCTAATATACGTATTAAAAATATATGAATATAGAAGTTCGTTACGTAAGTTAATTCGTAAGTTACGTATATTTATTACAAATAAAAACGTTCGTAAATAAAATTAAACAAGTTTCGAGAAAGCCATTTAACGAAATAAAAGTAAAATAATATTCAAATTTTGTTTTAATTATTCATTTACGGTGAGCCAAAATCAAAACCTACATTAATTCAAAAACGTTCAAAAATTAAATAAAAAAACAAGTTTTTTTAATTGAAAGTAAGGAACGACGTTAAAACTTAAAACGAACAGAAAGTAGCTGGGGGTGAACTTTTCAGGGGAAATTTTACACGGGGAAAATTTACCAGAATTTGTATACAGTGTTTGTTATTTATCTTTTTTCTCGTTGTTAATCCCATTCTACATGTAGAGACGCTCTGAGGGAACTCTCAGGGGAAGTTTTCAGCGGAGTTGGAATTCTCTTGGGATCTTTTTTTTTTTGGGGGGGGGGGGTTCCACGGGAGGAATTTCCATGGGGGAATTATCACAAGGAGAAATGCTCCATGGAAATTTTCTGGGGGATAATTTTTCCAGGGGGAGGGGGTATTTTCTGAACAGGGATATTCCCCAATGACCTTAAAAAGGATCAGAAACTAAATGAATACAAGTCTTTCTTCAAATATAAGTATGGTAAGGAGTATTTTTTAGGCAAAATCGTAAGCAAAAAAATTTCTGGGAAGGATTCGCAGCAGGGATGGATCTATCCAAGTGTAGTTTCCCGGCGGAAGATTTTTACATGGGAGGAAATTTTAATAGAGGAATTTTTCGTGGGGAGATTTTCCACAGATGGGGTGGATTTCCTGGAATTATCTGAAAAACGATCAGAAATAAATACAAAATCTGGTTTTTTCTACCGAAAGTAAGGAGTGATATTAAAACATAAAACGTACAGAAAGTATTCCGTATATGACGGGGAGTACTCCCTCGTCAATACCCCCTCTCTACGCTAATGTTTGACGTTCTGTCTAATTTTTTTTTAAACAATTCTTGAAACACAAGGGCCGTGCCACCCTTGAAGTAAGCCCCCCTCCACCATTGGTGGAGAGGGTTGGAGCCACCCTCCTCCACACACGTATTCTTTTCCCTAGATGCATCCAACAGCTATTTTGAGATAGAAATTTTGTTAAAAATGGTCCAAAGAACGTATAACAATGCCCTCAGCGTTTACACAACCCATAAGAGCCAGTAGAGTTGCTCATCTGGATTCTAAGGGGCCCCCGTACCAAACAGTTTTTTTCTGTTAATTCTACTTCTACTGGTCATTACACTCTTTGCCGGGGAATGACGCAATTTCAAAAGTTCAGTCTACAGGTCTTTACACCTTTATCAAGAGGAACGAGTATAACTTGATTTGTGATTAGGATTTGAATAAAAGGAATAGTTGCGAATTTTTTGCGAAAAGATACTTGCGTAAAGGTATTGCGATGGTTAAGAATGCCTCACGGGTAATTAAAGAATGGGGTGCTTGCATCAACAATACAAAGAATAAGCTCAGTTCAGCATGGTCGAAAAAAATACAATAAATGTTTCTTTGAAGATAACATAATCCCCCACAACCCCTCGGGCGAAGGTCTGCAAGTTATGAACTTGCCCCTATGTTTACATAAAGTATTGGTTATTGGAGAATACAGAAGCTTTAAGGGGGAATTTTGTCTGATAGTTGGGAGTGGGTGAATCGGATGGTTACGTGGAAGGATCTTTCCATGGAGGAATTTGTCATTGAAGTTATGAACTTGGCCCACTGTTTACATAAATTATTGGTTAGTGGAAAATACGGAAGTGTTAAGGGGGAACTTTTTCTGATAGTTGGGGATGGGTGAGTCGGAGGGTTACTCTATGACCTTTCTAATATTCTCAATACTCAAAGGTTCAAACGCAAGAACTTATTGATTTTCTTTAATTTATATAAAAATATCTAATCTATCGTGATGAAAACCACAAAGTAAAATATATTTTTTACATGTTCTACACTTATATGTTGATTCATATCGATGTATACCGCTCCAGATCAAAAACCTGCTCCGCAGATTACACCAATAGCATCTATCGTCTTTGACTATATCGTCGGGGTTATGGGGATAGTACAATCCTCCTTCGGGTTTCATTACAGAACTCTGAAAGTGAACGTATATTGAATTATTAAGAAGTCTATTTCCTTCATATGAATACTTTTCATTTTAAACTTAAAATATGATAAATTCTTTATTTTCATTCTAACTTATTTTCTTTAAAAATTTTGAAAAAAAAACCATCTTCACAATAAAGAGTAACAAGTTAAGGATGAGACAGACTTTTGATCGTTTACATAATTAAAAAAATAAAAAAAATTGTATATTTGAAATCAGCATAAAAATATGTTTCTATTGATGTATCCATGGATATCAAAATTCCAGTTTTTTTAGTTTTGGTAAATATTTAACAGTCTCACTCCTGACTTACAGTTAATTACCACTAACTTTTTGAAAAAAATATTAATGTTGTTACTTAATTTAATTTAAAAAAAAAAACAAAAAAAAACTAGCGATAAAATTATTAGAGTTAAAAAACAATTTTATATTAAACCTCTTAAAATCAAATAAAAACAGCTCCGAAAATTAAAAAAAAAAATAGCAATACACACATCCCAAATTATATATTTCAGAAAACACATACACCAACGAAAGACTAAGAAATCTATCTCCGAAAAGTAAAATGAATTTAACGGTATGATTTTGATTAAAATTCACTGATTTTTAGGGTTAGTTTCCTACTTTATTCAAAAAATAATGCAAATCTTCTCAGGCGTATAACTTTTGATTGGTAAAACTAAATTTAATGAGTTGAAATCACTTATATATTTTAAATCAGCATAAAAATATGATTCTATTGATGTATCCATGGATATCAAAATTCCAGTTTTTAGAGTTTCGGTTAGTATTGTATTTTATTTTTAAATCTTTGGTATCTTACCTTTACGAGTCAAATAAAAAACTTACCTTCTTATTTGTGGATTCTGAATATGGATATAAACAACATCAAAGTCATCATTTATAGTTGAATAGGACATGGTTGAACAAATTGTCAAACCTACTTGATCTAATGAAGTGGAACAGAAACTCACCAAACTGAAAAGATAAATGTAATAATTAACAATTATTAAGTAGATCATGGCTTAATCTAAATAAAATTGCTTTTTACTACAGATTGCCAAGCAGTAAGAGGAAATTACAATGTACCAATATATGATATATGTAAATCCTTTTCTTACATCTCCGATGTTTTAATAGACATTCTAAGCGTTCAATATGCTAGCTTTGATAGTTGGGGGTGGGTGAGTCGGAGGGTTACTCTATGATCCTTCTAATATTCTCAATACTCAAAGGTTCAAATACAAGAACTTATTGATTTTCTTTAATTTATATAAGAATATCTAATGTATCGTGATGAAAACCACAAAGTAAAGTATATTTTTTACATGTTCTACGCTTATTTGTTGATTTATATCGGTGAAGGAGGAAACAGCTTCCTTCATTTAAAGAATAATCTGTTCAAAAAGGTTTCAAAACTGTTCTTACTTTTGGTTCAATAACTCTTTTTTTATTCAATTTTTGATTGTTTTCCAAATCATACCCAGGCCTAACTGAGATATTATTTGAAGTATCGGTCCCTTAAATCCTTGGTTAATTGCTTTTTAAAATATTTAAATCAGTAATTGCACGTTGATGATGTTGTTAGAAATCATTTTGTTTTGTAGCAAGTATTTCGAATTTTGCAACAACTATTTTTTATTCTGTTAGTACTATTTTGGGTTTGTCTAAGAAATTTTTGTATTTCGTAAGAATGATTTTTGTTTTTTAAGAACTATTTTTGGATTTTGTTTGAACTTTTTGTATTCTGTAAGAACTAGTTTCGGTGTTGTTAGAATTTTCGTACTTTGTGAAAAGTATTTCATATTTTGCAGAAGCTATTTTTAATTCTGTTAGAACCATTTTTGATTTGTGTAAAGGATTTTTTCTATTTTCAAGAATAGTTTTTGTTGTTTAAGAACTATTTTCGACTTTCTTACATTTTTTTGTATTTTGCAAGAATTGTTTCTGCTTTGTAAGAATTATTTTTTTATTAAGTTTGAATTTTTTGTATGCTATAAAATTGAATTGGGGTACTGTTAAAAATTTCTCTTCTTGAAGCAAGTATCTTGTCTTTCGCACCCAGTATTTTTTATTCTGTTGGAACTCTATTGTTGTGGTTAGAATTTTTGTGTTGCCTCACAAAACAAAATATTGTAAGAAATATTTTTGATATTGTTAGAAATCTTTTTGTTTTGTAATAAGTATTTCCAATTTTGCAACAACTATTTTTTATTCTGTTAGTACTATTTTGGATTTGTCTAAAATATTTTTTTATTTTGTAAGAATAATTTTTGTTTTTTAAGAACTATTTTTAGATTTTGTTTGAACTTTTTGTATCCTGTAAGAACTACTTTCGGTGTTGTTAGAATGTCCGTGCTTTGTGACACGTATTTCATATTTTGCAGAAGATATTCTTAACTCTGTTAGAACTATTTTGGATTTGTGTAAAGGATTTTTTCTATTTTTAAAAATAGTTTTTGTTGTTTAATAACTATTTTTGATTGTATTACAACTTTTTGTATATTGAAAGAATTGTTTCTGCTTTGTAAGAATTATTTTTGGAATATGTTTGAATTTTTTGTATGCTATAATAACTATTTGGGATGTTGTTAGAAATTTAGTGTCTTGAAGCAAGTATTTGGTATTTGGCACCAAGTATGTTTTTATTCTGTTAGAACTATTGTGGATTTGTGTAAAGTATTTTTGTATTTACTACGAATAATTTTTGTTTTGTAAGAACTATTTTGGATTTCTTAGAGGTTTTTATATTTTTTAAGAATTATTTATGTTTCGTAAGAACAATTTTGATTTTGTTTGAACTTTTTATATTCTTTAAGAACTATTCTTGATGTTGTTATAAATATTTTTGTTTTGTAACAAGTATTTCGAATTTTGCAACAACTATTTTTTATTCTGTTAGTACTATTTTGGATTTGTCTAAAATATTTTTGTATTTTGTAAGAATTTATTTGTTTTTTAAGAAGTATTTTCGGATTTTGTTTCAACTTTTTGTATCCTGTAAGAACTACTTTCGGTGTTGTTAGAATTTCCGTGCTTTGTGACACGTATTTCATATTTTGCAGAAGATATTCTTAACTCTGTTAGAACTATTTTGGATTTGTGTAAAGGATTTTTTCTATTTTTAAGAATAGTTTTTGTTGTTTAAGAACTATTTTGGATTTTCTTACAAATTTTTGTATTTTGCAAGAATTGTTTCTGCTTTGTAAGAATTATTTTTGGAATATGTTTGAATTTTTTGTATGCTATAATAACTATTTGGGATGTTGTTAGAAATTTACTGTCTTGAATTTGGTATTCAAATCCAAGCAAGTATTTGGTATTTTACACCAAGTATTTTCTTATTCTGTTAGAACTATTGTGGATTTGCGTAAAGTGTTTTTGTATTTAATACGAATAATTTTTGTTTTGTAAGAACTATTTTGGATTTCTTAGAACTTTTTACATTTTTTAAGAATTATTTATGTTTCGTAAGAACAATTTTGATTTTGTTTTAACTTTTTTATATTCTGTAAGAACTATTTTTGATGTTTTAAGAAATAT
This sequence comes from Artemia sp. Qi Xiang Cuo, assembly GCF_049724085.1. Lineage (NCBI taxonomy): Eukaryota > Metazoa > Arthropoda > Branchiopoda > Anostraca > Artemiidae > Artemia > Artemia sp. Qi Xiang Cuo. The sequence continues at coordinate 3,594,030 of NC_142806.1, forward strand.
TTTTGTTTTGTAACAAGTATTTTAAGTTTTGCAACAACTATTTTTTATTCTGTTAGAATTATTTTGGATTTGTCTAAAGTATTTTTATATTTTGTAAGAACTATTTCCGGATTTTTCTGAACTTTTTGTATTCTGTAAAAACGTTTGTTGACACTTT